>NC_041359.1:9000112-9197612 GCF_900634415.1 Cottoperca gobio | reverse complement strand
CAGCTGGTCCACTCTCATGGTCTGGTGGATGTATGGAGGAGGATGAACGCAGAGGCTAAACAATACACATGGTCCCATTGCAGAGGAAGTAGGATTTCCTCTGCCAGGTTAGATCGTATTTATTGTTTTAAACATCATTTTAACATTTTTAAAATGTGTAATATTATACCTGTTGGTTTTACAGATCACTCTTTGCTTTTATGTAATGTTTTTATTAGAAATGTGTTGCCAAGAAGCGCGTACTGGCACTTTAACTCAGTTTTAACATTTGATAAAAATTTTAGAGAAGCTTTTATTTATTTCTGGAGTGTTTTCAGGCAGAGGAAGAGTGATTTTAACAGTCTTAGGCAGTGGTGGGACCATGGTAAGACTGAAATTAAAATGCTTTGTCAGCAGCACACCCTCAATGTCACACATGACATCACCAGATCTATGAAAGACCTGGAGGGTGATATAGTGGAACTAGAACAAATAAGTGAGTCCACAGGAGATCGAGGATATATTGAAATCCTCAAAGTAAAAAAAATGGCATTAGCCGACCTGCTAGACGTTAAAGTCCAGGGCGCACTGGTCCGGTCCCGGTTCCAAAACGCCACCGAAATGGATGCTCCATCCGGTTTCTTCTTCGGCCTGGAGAAGAAGAACGGACAGAAGAGGGTAATCCACTCACTGCTCTCAGTCACAGGGCAAGAGATAACGGAACCAAGCCAGATCAGAACACGAGCTGTGAGTTTTTATTCCTCCCTATACTCGAGTGAGTACGAGGGGGAGGAAACGTTTTTAGAGGGGTTTTTAGGGGGACTACCTCAGGTAGCAGAGCAAACCAACTCACAGCTGGAGGGGCCGTTGACCACACGGGAGCTACAGGCTGCTCTGCAAAAAATGCAAGGACGGCGGGCTCCCGGCATCGACGGCCTCACTGTTGAGTTTTTTAAAGCATATTGGGACATTTTAGCAACAGATCTTTTAGATGTTTTTAACGAGAGTCTGGCCTCTGGTTCCATGCCGATGTCCTGCCGCAGGGCCGTGATAACGCTCCTGCCCAAGAAAGGAAACCTGCAGGACATCGGAAACTGGCGCCCTGTGTCTTTGCTGTGTGTGGATTACAAGCTTCTGTCCAAGGCTCTGGCCACCAGGCTGGGGGGGGCTATGGAGCAGGTCATCCACCGGGACCAGACCTACTGTGTGCCCGGCAGGTCCATGGTAGACAATGTCTACCTAATTCGAGATGTTTTGGAGGTCTCCAGCTCATTGGGCTTTGATACTGGTCTGATTTCTCTAGACCAGGAAAAGGCTTTTGACCGCGTTGAACACAACTTCCTCTGGAAAGTAATGGAGAAGTTTGGGTTCAGCGCTGGTTTCATAGGCAAGATCAAGGTGTTGTACAGTGAAGTTGAGAGTGTGCTGAAGTTTAATGGTACTCTGTGTGCTCCTTTTAGAGTGTGTAGAGGGGTCCGGCAGGGCTGTGCTCTGTCAGGGATGCTCTATGCGCTCTCCCTGGAACCTCTCCTCTGCAAAATACGCTCCAACCTACAAGGTCTGGTTTTACCTAGTTTTAATAGCAGATTTGTTTTATCCGCATACGCAGATGATATTATTGTTTTTATTAAAAGCCAGAGAGATGCGGACATTTTAACAGATATAGTAGATAGTTTTAGTGTAACATCGGCGGCGAAGGTAAATTGGAAGAAAAGTGAGGCCCTCGCTGTCGGGGAGTGGCGTGGCGGTCTCCCAGTTCTTCCCCAGAGCCTCACCTGGAGAACTGACGGCCTGAAATATCTCGGCGTGTTTTTAGGAAAAGAAATTATTGTCCAGAAGAACTGGGAGAATGTCACAGAAAAGATTCAGGGAAAGCTTTCCAAGTGGAAGTGGCTGCTCCCTCAGATGTCTTTTAAAGGTAGGGTTTTGGTTTTAAACAACCTTGTAGCATCCCAATTGTATCAGGGTGTTTTTAAGTCTTGGGCCCTTTTTAATCATAAAAGGTGTCCAATGTCGGACTCTCTGCACTGGTTGTTGAAGGAGCCTTTGATTTACAGAGCCAGGCTGGACGTCAGCAGCAGCAGCACACCAAGCCTGATGGTGGAGCTCTGCAGGTCCAAAACCCTGTGCTTGCAGCAACTGGTGGATGCAGTGGGGCCGGCGCTGAGTGATGCCCGAGCCCTGGGCTTTCTGCTGGGTCTGACCTCCGCTCGAGTGGCCGAGAGGATTCTGGAGCTGTGGAGCCAGAGGCTATCTGGGAAGGAGAAGAACCTAATAAAAGATTACAGTGACGGGAAGGCTTCTCCAGACCCAGCAGACCCTTTTCCAGAGATCAACCTGAGCCCAGGGCTGGGAGTACTGACCGGTCCCCTGCTCAAGGTCACCAACCCGGCAGGACTGACGCTGCACAGAGCCGACAAAAAGACTCTATATATGAACTGTGTCAAAAGCATCCACAAGAAAGGCCTGTGCAGCAGACCCTCCACTGTGTGGAGTAACAGACTGGGTGGAGGAAGTGGACCAAGCCCACAGTGGGGGTCTTTTTACAAACCTCCCCTCAAAAAGCGGACAGCCGACCTCCAGTGGAGGATTTTACATGGTGCCGTCACTTGTAACGCTTTTATTCTCCGTCATTAATCCTGCTGTTTTTAACAAATGCCCTTTCTGCAACTTACATGAGACTGTATTCCATGTTTTTTACTGAGTGTAAGAGACTCACAGAGTTTTTCTCTCTTTTAACATTGGTTTTTAGTCTTTTTAACGTAGTTTTTACCGAGAGTGTATTTATCATGGGAGTTGCCTACAAAAAAGACAACAAAGAAAAGTGGCAGCTCCTAAATTTCCTCTCGGGAGAGGCAAAAATGGCGATATACATTAGCAGAAAAAACGGAGTTGAGAACAGAGAGGGGCAGGAGGCCAAGACAGTGTGGCTCTGCAATATCAGGGCAAGACTCTGGCTCGATTTTAGGTTTCACAAACATACCGGGGATCTCGACACTTTTAAAGAACGTTGGTGTTTTAAAAATATTATCTGCACTGTGAACAATGAATGTTTACACTTTGCACAGGTTTTTATTGGATAATTTTTATATATTTATAGAGTTTGTTATTTATAAATATATATTTTTTGATATGATAATATGATTTTTCGTTACACTTTATGAGTAAACTGTTTGTTTTAAGAATATGTAAATAAAGTGTTTTTGAAAAATCAAAAAAATCTCTCTCTCTCTCTTTCTGTCTGTCTGTCTGTCTGTCTGTCTCTCTCTATCTCTATCTCTCTCTCTCTGTCTCTCTCTGTCTCTCTCTCTCTCTCTCTCTGCCTCTCTCTGCCTCTCTCTCTCTCTCTGTCTGTCTGTCTCTCTCTGCCTCTCTCTCTCTCTGTCTGTCTCTCTGTCTCTGTCTCTCTCTCTGCCCGGGCAAACTCACTAGATGACAAACTACAGTGGACCTGGAGAAAAACAGCATTCAGGCAGTGTGTGTGTGTGTGTGTGTGTGTGTGTGAGAAAGCATGAATGGCTGTCACAGATTTCATAATACAAGTCTCCACAAAGTGAGTCACATTTCCATTGAGTTAAACGTCGTCACTTATTAGGTGAGAGTCGGACTGCTGCTTTTGAGCCATTATTCTAAGGTTTGGGATGTAGCAAGTGGACCTCTGAACCTCTGAATAGCGACGCTATTGCGGATACAAACAGACAGACAGATAGAAATATAAACTCCTGGGAAATGACTGCTGTGGTAGTTCTACTACTGTAGGTGTCTCCAGGAGCACATGTTGGCATGATGACACACAGACTCACAAGCCTCGCTGTCGCGGCTGGTAACCACTCTCATGTCCGTGCACTAAATATGGAGCTAGAGCCAGGAAACGGTTAGCTTAGCCTGTCGTATAAAAACAGCTAGCTTGGATCTGTCCATAGTTCAAAAATTGCACTTCTAAAGATCACTTATTATCACATTGTATCTCATTTGTTTAATCTGTACACAAGCAGAATTGTAAAAATCATCAATTTATGGTTTTAGGTAGTTATGTAGTGTCTCTGACTATTTCTTACTGTGGTGATGACAACAAGTCTCAGTGATGGTTGTTGTTCGTAAAATAATCGTATGACTTGAACCACCACAAATTATTGTTTCTACGTTTCAGGGTTTTTTTCAGTACAAGCATGAGGTGCAGGCTTTTTCTAACCCCCCTGAAAAAGGTGCTTTGTAACATTGCTTTTGTCCATTTGATCAGTCAAGTTTGATTAGGTTATGGGATATTATATGCTAGTATTTAGGCATATTGTTATTTTATAATACATATAATGAGAATATATTTTAATATATTTATATTCAAAGATAACGACCCAGATTGATAAAATAACAAATCAGTTCCCTCCAATGACAAAAATTGAAGGCATCACTCCTCTTTGCGAAGACCAATCCCTGCCTGTCTCTATGCCAAACTAAACCCCCCAACAAACAAACAAAAAGCCGAAGAGGACTCGGCTTTTGTCGGTAGGAGTCGGAATCAGAGCCGAGAGCCCCTGACTGTTACGCGCGAGAGACGCATCAATCGGTTCTTGGTTTTGCGGTTCGAGATTGTTTACATCCATTCAAACAAAGTAAGAAACAAGTAGGCTGCTCCTGAAATGGACACCGCCGATCAGGTGAGTAAATCGGCGAATAGCGAGATTATTTTTGACCAAGAGATGTGTGTGATTATGTGCTAAATTAGCCGATGTGTTGTTGGTGACAGAAATGACAATTGTATCCTCTGTGTCCTCTTGCAGCTTGCATCTGCGGGGACGTTTCAAGTGTTAAAATTACCTCTGGGATTTATCCGTGTTTTGGAATGGGTGAGTTGGAACTTCGATGTTTTTTTTCATTAAATAACTTAATTATGCATCGCAAATACATTATTGAAGTATAAAGTGGAAGATGTGATGATTGTCTTTATGTGGTGATTTCTTAAACATCTGGTTTTCACTTCATGCATTCCTGCATCTCTGTGGTGCGACTACAACTTTACCACATCTGTTGGCTTTTTGGTGCCTGTATAGTGGTGATTGTTTACCCGCAATCATCCCGGCTATGATCTGTCTCACCGGGACTAAATGGCTCAAGTTTATGTAAGGATGTATAGCTCCGTGAGAACTACACGACAGGGGAAAGCGCTATGCAGCTTTTCAATTATGCGTCTTTTGGATGTGTTGCGCCCCCCCCCCCCCCCCCAAAAAAAAAGAATGCCCCATTTTACTACAAGTGAAATGATATAACAGAAATCAACAATGAGAACGGGGTGTCCTAGCTCTGACAGCATCAAGGCTTTCCCACCTCTTTCTGTCTGAGTGTAGTCTCTCGTGTTTATTGTACAGTGCAGAGAAGCCTAAAGGCAAAAAAGAGATAAGTGATTTTCTTTGATGTGAGTTTAGAGACATTACTGTACCTGTGAGGGTATTCAGCTTGTGCACAGATATGAAGTGTAGCCTATGCGTGTGCGTGAGCTCGACTTTCCCACTTTTATAAATGCCATCAAATGTGAGAATCCTCAAGCAGCAGAGCACTTCCATTAAAAAAAAAATCAAATGATGATTTTGTGTCATGCAGAGGGGGTGAACCTCGCTCACTGTCCTCATCAGACACGTGACACTTTAGCTGAGATAAGGCAGATGTCTATCAGTGAGGTGAATTTCATTTGTGTGTGGGTGTGCGCGCGTGCGTGTGCGTGTGTGTGTGTGAGCAGATTCACTGTGACATTTGTGTGCCAGAGCCAATGAACAAGCAGATGATCCAAAGCACCATCTGTATGATTGAGATAACACGCTGTCATAGCTCCATCTGTGTGTCTTAATGTTGCTCCATGTGTGATTGTGTGTGAGCATGTGCACACCGTCCTGTAACAACCTTATTGATCCAAAGATCACCTGCTGTTCACACAGATGTAAGCGATCTTATGCAAGCTTTAATAAATGTGACGTTTCCCCCTCCCCCTACACACACACACACACACACACACACACACACACACAAAGCTGAGCAGGGCAGGAACCTTCATGACACCATTACAAAAAGGATCTTTTCCTTGCTGTGCCTCCTTTATTGTTCTCACCTTACCCGCAACTGAAAATATTTAAACTTTTCCAACTTCTCTGCTGGCCAGTGGGCTTATAACAAATGTAAACAATTCAAATTATGACCCAGATATTTTTGGTGTTGGTGTAGTTGTGTTGTTCGGCTGTTCCTCTCTAATGCCAGAGAGGAAAGGAATCTCCCTCGAAGCCTCAGTTGGTTTCCAGACTCCGTCTGGAGTGTAGATGATGTAACTGTACTATTTGCCCTCGTTTGTCCCATCTCTGACTCCAGCTCAGTTCTGCTCCGGCCTCAGGAGACTCTGACAGGTAAAAATGTTGATTTGGGACAATTCTGTAAAACCCCAGATTAGGCAATGGCAACATTATTTTTTTTTTACGTCCAGTGCTAACGTTTTTAAACTTGTATCTTTCAGCTAAACTATGGTTTTGGTATAGTTAGGGTAAGGCAATTAAGAAGCGTTCTTAAGGTTCGGGAAATATTGTGGGTATTTTAATTGCAAATCTGTTACGGGACTCAAACTCCGGTCTCCCACATGAGAGTCAAACATGTTTTACCTTGTCACATAAAGGTCTAATATAGATGTACTTCCTAGGGGTGCTGGACTGGGTTTTTTTTTACTTCATCTTTATTTAGCCGGGCAGACTCATTGAGAATAAGATCTCTTTTCCAAGAGAGACTTTCACAAGGACACACAAATAGCAAAACAGAAGCAACACAACTACACAATAACAAGGAATTCAAAACAGCAACAAGAATCAATAAAAACATCAAATAATAAAGCTTTAAAATCTCCAAGTGGAATTACATTTAAAAGATACAAAGTACCTGTAACCAGTTCTGCCAACAGTAGTGTGTATATATGAGTGATATCTAAGTACTATGTACTGCAGTTAGACTGACATGGCAATCACTTGTGAAAAGCAACGTCAGCTACTGTATTTTCTGTGGCAATCATGCTTCATTATTAAAAAGCCCTGAAGTGAATTTCTTCCCACATATAAGAGACCAGTAGAAACACACGCCTGTCAGTTTGGTTTGTTTACATGTCCTCAGGCATTAAAGGCTGTACTTAAGGCTGCTATTAACATTTGCTTTGTTAATGATTATGAAGCCTTGACTGTATGGCTGACTGTTTATGTGGACAAACAGAAGGTTGTTAAAAGCTTTACTTTAGTCAAGAGAGTTGCAGCAGACGAGTAGGTCTCCTGCTTCTTCACTCAGTGCTCGGTCTGCACAAGGGCGAGGCAAATTAATAATCAGTCATGTCTGCAGGAGATTCAAGAGGATGGCTTTTTGCTCTTGGCCTGTTTAGCACACTGTCAGTGGCTGGCATATTCTGCTCCAAACAGCTGTAAGGTCCCCTCCTCTCCACCATGGACCAACTCATGCAGAAGCTGTCCTTTGAGATGTGCCCAAACTCTTCACTGCATGTGTGTGTGTGTGTGTGTGTGTGTGTGTGTGTGTGTGTGTGTGTGTGTGTGTGTGTGTGTGTGTGTGTGTGTGTGAGAGAGAGAGAGAGAGAGAGAGAGAGAGAGAGAGAGAGAGAGAGAGAGAGATGGAAGGAGAAAGAGAAAGAGAAAGAGAACAAAAGTGTACAGTTGATTGAGCACATGATGCAAACGATATACATGCCTTTTTTATGCACTGGTGCATTATCATGGCTGTTGTATCATCTCACACGGGGGGGTTTTACAAGTACTGTATCAACTCAGTGGCTTCCTGTACTACTGCCAAACTCAGGCTGATGATGAGTCACAAAGAATGAGTCCATCATGAGTCTAATTTATGAGTAAGGGTCCGACTCTCATCCTTAACCCAGGACTGACCCAGGACTGACCCACTGTCCTGTGACGTCATCCTCACTACGTTACTGTACGCCATTTTTAGTGTGCAGTAGGGTGGGCGGTGTGTGTTTGTGATTACTTGTCACACAGGTTTATTATTGCTCAGGCCTGACTATAGCATTTATTTAAATATAAAATAAATCTATGCTAAATTTAGAAAGTGTCCAGTTTGCGTCTTTGATGTAACCACTAAGTCCCGGCTCTTAGTTCTCGCACAGCACGCATGCAGTATACAAAGTTAACACCAGCAGATTTAACACTTCATAATCTCAGTTAATTTTGCAACAATGGGTTCTGTATTTCACCCATGGGTTAAAAAAACTAAACAATTTCTAATTTAACTTCTTTATGTATCGAGCTGAATTGTTTCAAACAAAACTCCTGCAAAAGACTTTTGAACATACACACGATGATGGCTTCATGTGTACATCACACCGTGCTACAAGGCTGAGGCTCGCAGGGAGCCAAGTGGATCGGGCACATATTCCACATGGGCTCAAATGTCCCCCGAGCAGTGAGTCCGCGGTTTAATTCCCGGCTGGATGGACCATTTAATACATGTCATTCCCCTAGTCTCCATTATTCCTGTCTCTCTCCGCTTTCTCTATTAAAACAATTAATGAAGTAAAGGTAGAACAGGCTGAGGCTAAAGATACATGTCCCAGGCCAAAAGTCAGCGTCCTCCACAGCTGTAGATTTGAAATAAAGGAGCAGCAGCGTAGAGCTAGAAGTAAATTACAGGACAGCATTATTTATAAAATATATTTGCTTTGGTTTTTATAGTATATTAACCAATTAGTGGAGTAAGGGAAAGCAATAATAAAAAGAAATCCTCTGTGCATGTTCAACTGTCAGAGTGTTGACTGGTGAGAAGCCTTAATACGGCTGAATTTTGATATAAAAGAAACAAATGAAACTGAATGAAGTGTAACAAATGAGTATATGTCCATTCGGTAGACTCTAACACCAAGTATTAGCGAAATATCATTTAGTACAGAATGCCAATTAATTGTTGTTGATTAATCAATTAGTTGAGTGACAGAAAATGTATCGCCAACAATGTTCATTATTGATGAGTTGTTTGTCATCTATCAAGTGAAATCCCAAACATAAACTTGTTCCAGCTTCTCAAATGTGAGGATGTTTGTATCAGTGTAAGTGAATATCTTGGGGTTTAGAAACATTACATCCTGGGAGAATGTGATGGTAGTTTTTCACCATTTTAATGCTGATTAACGGCTGTCTTTCTCTTGCTAGAAAATGTGTTTTCCCACTATTTTTGTAAATGTAGCTTGAAAATAAAGGAAAATCAAAGTGGTCATGTGCAGTTTGTGTACATGTGTACATGCTACATGCTTTATAACAGCCCAGGACTGTACATATTCTTGGCAAATGCTCTTGGAGTCAAAGCTTTCATACATATAAATTAGCCACTGTAAAAGTAAATATGTGAGACCTATTATTAGGTTCTTCTCAAGAAAGCATGAAATCAAATTCTTACTCTGATTAATGCAGAAATGTTTTGCATTGTAAAGAAATTACATATCGGGATTGGAACCCTAATCTCCAAACACTAAGCCGAATGAATTTATTTTCATTGGGAACTTGAGTGAGATGGGCCAGAATTACTCTGTAGTCATGCAAATACAGCAAAGCCTCACATGAGTCAAATACACCGCATAATAAACTGATTTTGAATGCAGCAGAATTGGCAAAATTAGATTTTTTTTTGGAAAAAGCAATCTCAGTTATTTCTCTCACTGTCTCTTTGTTTTCCTCATCTTGACCTATCACCTTGGTAAAGTGTTATCGGTTTTGACAATGTTCACGATAAACGTTTGTGCAGGAGCATAAACACACACACAAACACACACACACACACACACACACACACACACACACACACACACACACACACACACACATAAAAGGATAACGAGTGAAAGGAGGGAGATGCAGATAGGTTGGCGACAGCTGCTGACAGATATCACAAGAGACTTGTCAGGTCAGAGATCTGTTTTTCAGCTCTGAAATCACCCAGTTCACTTTTACACGAGGCGAGGGTAACAAATGACGCCTCTTTTAAATGCTTCACGAGACGGTGTTAAGCGTGTACTATCCCTTTAAACAAACATCTCATTGTTACGACATATATTTAGTTGCGGCAGATGAATTAGAGCATGACAAGGAGACTTTTGTAAACATGACACGTTCCATAATAGCTTTCACAAAGTGCTCTGCAGTGATGACATCTATCAAACCTGATATCTGTCGGTCAATATAATCCACGTCTGATAGTCTCATATGTCTCATCATTAAGTTTTGTGTCACATGGTCCCCTCTTCACTCAGCTCCGAAAAAACTGATTAGATGCTTTCCTTGGTTCGTAGACGTTTTTATTTTATTTGATATTTAAAGAGTGATTAGGTTGTTAAATCTGATGTTTTATTTGACTAAATCTGAGTGTTGAGTGAGAGCTCTTCTTCATCACAATACTCATGTGGATGTTTTTTGTCTCTTGTTTGAAATGCTCATTAAATAACTCCTACATCTCAAAGATATTCCAACCAGCATTACGAGCGTGATTGACTGTCATCAGTGTTTGTGCTTGAGAAGCTCAAAGCTGGGAAACAATCAGTGCATGTTTGAGACAACGGTTCATTTTCAAGTAGTCCAACACAAATAGGCATATTTGAAAGAAAACAATGTAATGTTGGATGTTAACTTAATCGCGACAAGGGGACTTTAAAGCTGCACTACTCAATATTTGTATATGGAAAGGTAGATCAAGTTCTTACATGTGACAGAACCACAGCCTCAGCTCCTTCGAGCACTTTAACGTATTTCGGCTGGTTCTTTTGGGGGTATGCGACCTGCAACTTCACTGTTTTGGTTCAGTCTCACCGCCTTCTTCAACCCCTGTTCAAGCAGCAGGCAGATGTTTCCAGCAAAAACCTGCTCAGCACCAAACAGCAGACTAAAACTTTACAACTAGCTGTTGGACAAAGTGTAACATTTAGCTGCTAAAGAGCCAGACATATCTCTCAGGAGTTGGTAGGGACCAAAGTGAAGTTAAAAGCAAAGTGAATATCGGACATAAATTCATCAGGTGGCGAGAATCCTACAATGAATGCTGAGATGACTCTGCTGGATGTGTAAATAAGCACATTTTTGCTTACAACTTCACAGTGGACTATATATAATGTGATAATATGTAAGTGTTGTGTTTACAACTTATTCTGCTGCCCCCTAGTAACCAAAAAACAATTAATGCAGGTTCAAATAAATCTTCTAGTGACTCTAACTGATCGTGAATTTTGGAGAAATGTGAGTCTTTGGTTAGAAAGAGAACAATCATTTCTCTCTTTGTTCGTTCAGAGCCAGCAAAGGGTCATAGTTCTTTCCACTTTTAGTCGTTTCTGAGTTCAATTCGAGTAATGATGTGATCCTAACATGAGCCAGGGGTAGAGGGTTGTGGTAGCTGGTGAGCTCCTGGATGTGACGCGGCCTTTATTGACCACCAAGTCAGAGCTGGACCTCCGTGCGCCTCTCAACCTTGACGATGGTCCGCCATCTGTGTCTCAGGCAGGGAAAGGTTAGCCTGTCTTCTCCTGTAGGTGGATGTGTCTACTCAAACAAGACGTCCCACACACACATAGTACATCGGAGAGCACAGGTGTCAAGACAGTATGAACACAAAAGCGTGAACAAATACAAATGGCACAAAGTCACTCTGTATTAATATTACTATGTACCGCGATTGTTATAATAACTGAGATTGAACCAAAAGTGGGGAGAAAACCCAAAGAAAACAATCCTGAACTGTTTACTTGAAAATGAAAATGAAATGTCTTGGTATTATATTTGTTCATGCATTTTAAAGAGAATTCATTACAGAACCAATTGTAATAAACACTAACTGAAATTGAACTGTGAATTGTTCAATAATAATATAATTATATGCAACATGTATTTTGAAACATTTATAAATGACTTAATGCCTGAATTGTGCAATAGTTGTTGAACTTACCTATGTTTACTTATCTCGTTTTCTCTTATACATATGTTTATACATGTATTCCCATCAAACACACTGAACTTTCTTTAGAGATTAAATCAAAACTAAAGTGAAATGAAACAAAACTAATTTTATTTATTTTGCACAACTGCTCCGTTAGCCCACTTCTTTTGTCTCCAGAGATGTTCTCTGTATGTTTCACTGAGAAAAACAACGGTTTACATAGTTGTTTATCTCGGCGAGATGAGATGGTGGTTGCTGGATAACAGACATCAGAGTTGATAAACTAAGTTGGATTGAGTGTTTAGGATTTCCCAACCTGAGATAAGATAGGATGAATTAAGATGTGATAGGATTCCTAAAGTCCTAAAATCCTAGTTTATACTCTTGGACATTTCTGTACTGTGGCCACAGGTCCTTAACCTGGAGCTCTAGTTTTCCTTTTAGAAGTGAGAAACAGGGACTGACATGAATTTAGATAATCTTTAGATTCTTGTGAAGACATTTCCTCCTCGCATGTATAAACCCAGCACCATATACAAATACAGACACACACACACAGTTTGGTTGTCTTACATTTCTGTTGGGTGCCCCCAGCTTAATAAGTGCACTGACTGTCCCCGCAGGGCAGGGCGCCGAGATCCAGCTAGGTCATAGGGCTAAGTAGCCATGGAAACCCCATGGGGAGAAGAGGAGCACCAAGAAGGGACACTGTTACAAAAATAAAATGGAGATGTTCTGCCTGCTTGTGGTCAGTGAAGCTTACAGAGGGAGAGAGCAGAGAGATAGTGGGAAAGATGAATCTGGGCTATGCAGGGCACAAAGCGCTCCCTGTGCAGGAAGGGATTAGCCGGCGTTAAATGAGCTACTGATTTTAGTTCTGTGGAGCTGCTACTAAAGCAAAGATCAGACAGCTTTCACATGAAGGCTTGTGGTCGTCGCTCCTTTGTGTAACTTCTGCAGTCACTGAAGTGCTTTGGTTTTTCACACTAATGTAGCAGCCAAAATTAATATCACCGGCATGAGCAGGAAAACCCTTTTGTCGTAAGAATATAATGGTATTTCTTCTTTTTTCACAACAACAACATCACAAAGAATTGATTTGTTCAGTATGTCAGTTAGGGTGATGTCCATTCATTACTTATACTATGTCAAAGTTCAATTTAAATGTGCATCTGTCTGCTCGCATCTTCCTGATCTGCGTTTGTCCTTTTGTTTTGTACTCAACTAGCTGCCGTAAAATTGCTCATGTTTGCACACTGGCGGACTGCAGTAGTGTGAGCAAGTGTGTGTGTGTGTGTGTGTGTGTGTGTGTGTGTGTGTGTGTGTGTGTGTGTGTGTGTGTGTGTGTGTGTGTGTCTGTGTGTGAGGACTGTGGCTAATGCTTCTGCCTGAGTGGAGAGAGCGAGATATTTTTACTCTACGGTCACATACATACTCACATCTAGGCCCTTAAACAGGTTACACACTCTGAGGCACACATGCAGCCACACACACACACACACACACACACACACACACACACACACACACACACGTTGGACATATACTGTAAGTGAATGGAAATTCTGAATGAACACACATGACACAGGCTCCTACGTCCACAGAAACGTATTACTTGAATTAAGATCACCAGCCTAAAAAGTGCACCGAAACAGAAGAGAAATGATAACGCGAGGCACATGAAGGAATTTATTATCTCACTTGCTTTTGTGGTTTGTTCAAATGTTCCTCAGCAAGTTTTTAAGATTTGAGAATGTGACATGCTGTAATGGCTCAGAAATAACCTTGAAGCTTGAACCCAGAAGCACGACAGACAGACAGACAGACAGACAGACAGACAGACAGACAGACTAACTTATCCAGATAAGGGTAAGGCAGAGAACCATCAATCCGTGGATCAGGCAGGTCGGGGTTCAGGTTCAGCTGGCTGGAAAAAAAGGTCATGAAGCAATGTTGACAATCTGACCAGGAATCTGTGGAAAAGGGCTGGGACTAAACAGGTGAGCAGGCGGTGAAGGTGAATTTGAATTCTTAGGAGACAGTAAAAAAAAAATATATATATATATAATGACCCATAGCCTGACAAAGGCGGTTGATAACAAATGGCTAAATAAGTCTTCAGAGGTTGTTGGGGACATTAAATGTCATCAAGCTAACAACATTAGTCCGCCTTTATCTTAATGTCTGTGACGTCATGCAACCATGCTATAGCTTGTTTATAGCCCAACGTTAGCTTTTTACTTTTACTGGTCATTACTGTCTTAAAAATGGTGTTCATTTGTGGAGATTAAACTTGCTGAATGAAACTTGTAAGTATCATAAACCTTTGTTTGCCACAGAGCTTACTTTCTGTAACAATCTGAAATCAATGCAAGAATCCAATTGTCTTTTTGATGAGGGAACCAGGGCGATGCTAACTTGGGTTACGGGTTTGGGTTGGTCTGCAAAGATACGACATCCCTGCAGCACTATTAGCTACAAAAACTAATCCAGGGGTTCATTTCTGTGCTTACTTTAAGTCAATTCATGTCAAATTTAAGTTTATTTGGAAAACTTTAGGAGCTAAACAAAATCTAACCCTAGAAGTGCTTCAACATAATAATTAGGTAATAATGCTAATAATAAGTCTGCTCCCTATTTAAACCACAAACTCCATACGGTTGGTTTGTGTAGTTTTTAAGAGATTTAAAATGATAGTATAGTATAGTATAGAGGATAAGCTATTTGAAAGAGAAGTGTCTCTCTGTGTCGCTCTCTGTTCCATCTTTCTCTTGCTTTCTGTCTTCATAAAGAGTGTCCTAGATATTTTCCCTCTCAGTCAGGCAGGAGAGGGGCTGAATATCCGAGGCGTTTCTCTCCTCCTGAGGCAGCCACTCGACACCGCAACAATTCCTATCGACTTGAATAGAGCGGGTGGACAGTGTGCGTGCGCGCGTGTGTGTAATCTTTGTTTTGTTTGCGAAAATATATAAAGTGCACCTTATCAGCACTTAACATGATCCTCACCTGCCTGCTTGGCTCTACCTTCATCGCTCCTCTATTTTTCTCTTGTCATCCCTCATATTTTTTATACCAAGCCACCATTCCTTAAATACTCTTGTCTTTCTACTCACTTAATTTTCCCCACTCCTCCTGCCTGTTCTTTACAATGGAGGGCTGTTTGTATTGGACAGTAGGTCTGATTGCTGGTGGTAAAGCCCTGAAGCCTGTGGATCAGTTTCATAATCCTCAGCCAGCCTCCGCTCTTCCACAGTTTTCATTCATGTCTTCATTTGAGCCTCCAACCCGCTCGAGCAACATTTAAGTCTCCTCAGACGTAATCTTTGCACTCTTATCCTCTTCCACTCAACTAAATCTGTAGATAAAGTCACAAATTGTATTTTTTGTTATCTTTAATTGAAGTGCAAATGTACCTTGTCTTCACAGTTTTGTGATCATCTATGCCATGTAGGTCAGTTGAGAAGGGGGCAAACAGGGAGACGTTTCAGAGCTTTGTTTGCAATGTTTCATTCCTGTACCCTGGATTCTCTCTCTCTCTATCTCTTGTTCCCTGAGGAGCCCAGCTGGGAGAGGCAGATAAACACACGGGGCGCAGGGCTTAGCACCCACCCTCCTTTCACAATGCCACGCTCTCCTGTTCAAAGGCCCCAGCCAGAAATGAGAGGGGCTAAACCCGAGCCGAAAATCACAGGGAGAGGAGGCAGCTGCAGGAGAGAGCATAGAGAGAGAGAGAGAGAGAGAGAGAGAGAGAGAGAGAGAGAGAGAGAGAGAGAGAGAGAGAGAGAGAGAGAGAGAGAGAGAGAGAGAGAGAGAGAGAGATGTTTATCTGGGGGTGTTTGTGATAATTAGGAGGGAGTATTTATTCTCCCGTTCTTCTGGTCACTTTTCTTCTACCATTTGTTTGCTCATATAAGTGTGTGCCTTAGCTGCATATGTGAATTTGATTTGTTAAGGGTGTGTGCAGACACATGAGCCCTTTTCTGTTTGTTTGTTTGTGGCCTTTTCTTGCCTCAAAGGCAACCAAAGCTAAATAGGGGGAATCACTTCAAAAAACACTTCAGTAGAGGAATTCCCTACTGAGGTTCCAGCTGTGCACCATGACAGCCAGGTAAAGCGGCATCCAGCCTCCACCTGAGCCCTGACACTGCAGGAAACAAGTGGAAATTCGAGTCCTTTGTTTGTAATACAGCGCTTGGCTTTGATCGGAGCTGACCTGACCCAGCCACACCAAGCTCAGCCCTTGTGCAATTACGCCCGTTAGCCGTTCAAAATGTGCAGTAACTACTGTAACAGCTACCTAGCCTTAATGTGAAGAGAAACACTATTGAAAAGTTTGAATAATAGACACTGATCCCTTTTTTATATTTGTTAAGATCTCTGTTGTATTTGTGCCTTTGATTTTAATCAACCTAATTTTAGGTTGCGTTCATTATAAAATATCAAGTAGTCAATGCATTTAAACCTGCAGAGAGATCTCATGGATAGGACTCTGTTTTGCGGAGATCTGTGGGGAGGGAGTTCCAGATCATGTATTATGATCCACTTTATGTTATCTTCACAGCCATATTTACTGTAAGAGAACAGGAAGGGACAATTGAGTGATATTCAACTTGCCATTTTCTTGTTTAGTTAAATACCAGATAATTAAATTCCCCCTGTAAGGTGATACAGGTGATTTTACCTCGTGAGAATCAACACCCCAGTTGTCCGTCAACAATGTCAGTAACCAAACTGTAGGCAGCACCTCTACGAGATATACAGCTGGATGCCATCTGCACAGTATTGTATCGTATATTTACTAATAATATGACCCAGAGAATGCAACACTGATAAAGTATTCCCTGGTCACATGTTAGTTGTGTGTGTATAATGACAAGGAATCAGTCAGATTCGCTTTAGATTAACACATCAGCTGTACACAGCAGGCTCATAGTTGCCTTGAAATACTTCATCCTCACATTTATGGCGCATGCTTAGTGAACGCTGTCCTGCCCTGTGCATATTTATACATTGTGAATGCAAACACATGCTTGAGACAAACATGCACACACTTAATGTCTTCAATAATATGCTGACAGCTACTGCCAGAATGAGAGTGGGAGGTGCGGCTGAATGATCTAATAATGCTGACGCTTATTACATAGCGCCCTCCATAGTCTGAGGGGCATTTAAACTAAAGAGATATATCTCCAGCTGTTGGCGAGCTGCACGTCCAGCTGCCTGTAATATGGGAGAGGAGAGGCTCGTGCTAACCAGGCGTCAGGTCTGATTATGGTGATCATGGTTTTGAGAAGTCTTGAGGCCATTGGAGCTTTATAAGGAAAGCTGGGCTGAGAGAGAGAGCATATTAAGGACAGAGGGTGTGTGTGTGTGTGCGTGTGTGTTAGAAGGTTGGATGTGGGTGTGTGTCTGTGATTATGTGTTTGCTGCATGTTCGTGTTTGATGATTATAGCGAGCTGTTTATCTGACTGATCCTGACTTTGGTTCCAGTCCTTCAGTTTTTACTCACAAGACACGGACACACGTCGACTGTCTGTACGGGCAGTAGTGCTCCCACCGGTCCGTTGTGCTTTTTGACTCCTTATTTAGTCTCATATTTCTCACCTGGCCTCATCAGTCTTTTATTGTTTCTATCTTAAAATACGTTAAGGCAGATTTTTCCACCGGTGAATTTACCTGTTTGAACTGGACCTGAATTGTTGATTCAAAAGGTCTGTTTCACAAAAGCCGTTGTTGTGTCAACTTCTGTTTCCCATCTATTTGTGTTTCCTCTAACGTTAACCTTAACTAGTAACAACTAACTGTAGCTCTATCCCTCACTGTGGCATAACTAGGGAGAAACACTAATGGAAGGGGAAACACAAGAGCAGTAAATGAGAGAAATGTGTTTTTCTAGGAAGAACACAGTGAAAGGGCAGCTGAAGTTCACATTTCCAAGGTGACTTGGTCACATAGACTTCTCAGTGCAAACCTTAGAACTAACATGGCCCCCGCTGTAGATAAACGTTTACAGGCAAAATTAGAGAATGTAGAAAAATGAAATGAAGTAAATTTAAATAATTATATTGTGTTAGTCCCTACATTCAGTTGCACCCATTAGCTTATAACAGTTGCCTGCATCGGTTTGAAGAAATAATGTCTCGCCTCAGCTTTTGTGTTATTTTTTAGCAATTGCTGACACAAAACCGCTATCCTTCATGTCATTGAAACTACTCATGGCTTTTAGAGCGAAGTGAGTGAAGAGCTTATTATCTCTCTACTTTGTGAAAGAAGGCAAGCAAAGTCCACAGTTACTGTATGTCTCTCTGGGCCACAGTAGTGTTACAGTGGGCAGCAGAGGCAACAACTTCATTTAATCGCAGCAGTGAGAGTGGACTGTATGTTTAGGAAGTGAAAGAATGCCAATTTACTTTTACTAATTACCCATTGAATAAAATGCATGTTCTCAAGTGTAGTGTTTTGAGAAGAGTGCATTGACACAGTAACAAGGGGTTAGTGGGAGTTGTTGTGATATTGGGCAGAATTGTAGAGGAATGAAGAGACATGAGATAGTTTGTAGTAGTCATTCATACACACACAAACACACACACACACACACACACACACACACACACACACACACACACACACACACACACACACACACACACACACAGTTGTGTTTTCCTCAGGCATCCTCTTCCAGCTTCTGTTTCAGTATCAGAATCCTTCTGGGAGCCCTGTAGCAAAACAAAACAGGATTGAATCTTCCCGTCTTTAGTGTGTGTGGTTATATTTGCTCCGGTAAGTTCAAGTGTATTGTTTTTATTGTGGATACTAGCACTGTGGGTAGCATTTCAATATGTGATCATTCTTCCCATGGGTGTAATTTATAGTCCCTACCACTTATCTGATTACCTACAATTGTCCACATCATTGTTTTGATATTAATTGCATTATGCAATTTATATTAAACATTGTTTCCATCGGCTCTACAAAGGGTTAAATCCCTCATGTTCCAACTGGATAAGAAATAAAGTTTCTATTGGTGTTTGTTCGCTTTGGTCCCGCCTTAACATGCAGCGATATGATTGCTGGAGGGAATTTTGGATGACTCGGGTAACAACCGTTCTTGTTCTACCTGTTGGCCAAATCTCTTTGTGGCTACAGCCTAGGGTTACTCTAGTTCACATTACAATTCATTATTTCCTGATGACTGATGTTAATTTTATTATTAATTGCTTTATCTACAAGCAATTTTGCGACCCCCCTGCAGTACCTCTGCAGACCCCCTGTTGAAGACCTATGATCTAAGTATTACAGCCTGTAATGCAAGCAAAGCTGTGAGGTTCTTCTTTGTTTAATTGTAATCAATATCTTTCTCTAACACATTGCTAATGCAATTGTATCTTTCACATTACAATTAATCAATTGTATCCGTTAACATACCTTATTCTTAGATTGTTTTCTATTGTATATACTGTATATATACTGTATATATACTGTATATATAAACCTTGTGGTGAAGTCATCATCGTGTGCCAGAGGACAGAGCACAAACAGTGATCTCTTCCTCCAGACTCTGAGACTCCGTCTGTCCTTATTCAGCTCAGCCCACACACTCACTGCAGCTATTGTAGTCCATGTGCTGATGTGGCCCAAATGCTATCAGCTGGTGTTAAATTGGTTTCACGGCAGAGAAATTGTTGAGATGTCTGTGAGCAAAATGTTTAAATGGTGGGAGTGCTGATACTCACTGTTTGCAACTAGAAATTCATTCCAGTTACAGTTTTTATGTTTCCTGTCGCTCAGGACAGGAAACATGTTGCTGTTCCTGAAAGAGCTGTAACTGTAGTTTCCATCAGGCTTTAATAAAGTAGAGAAGTGATACCGACCTGTAATGTTAGTCATAATTAAGAATACATGTCAAACTGTGTCTAGTAAGTACCAGTTTAGTAAAACCGTTGATCGATTGATAACATTGTTATGACTCAAGGTGGATAAATGTAATTCTCAGTGGTTTGTAGGTCTCATATCTTTGTCTATTGGCATCTGATTTTCATTGTTTTTTCTTTCTTTGTGCAGCTCTTTGCCATTTTTGCATTTGCAACATGTGGGGGCTACTCTGGGCAGCTGCGGGTTAGTGTGGACTGCATGGAGAAGGCCAGAAGCAACCTCAGCATTGGCGTCGACTTTGCTTATCCTTTCAGGTAATGTGGGCTTCATTTATTGTCTCAAAGTTTGATGGCAGGAGTATGAAGAGTATTACCCTGATGCCAGCCACACTGGGACTTGAATTAATGCTCTCAATGTTTTTCTGTCAACGTTCAGTGTCTTTGCACCTCCATGACAATCCACTCCTGTGTAGAGCTTTTCTCAACAATAAAGAGGCGTAGTTTGTACAACTCATTACAATTAATATTATTAAAGTACTATTGGGATCTCTCTGCCCTCTGAAGTATGGAACACAATTTTGTGTTCTCTACATGGAGAGCAAATTGTTTTATGTGACTATAACAGCAAATAACATGACTTTTTAATGTTGATAGATTTATGGTCAATGTTAACAAACAATCTGCGTAAATCAGCATGAAGATTTTTCTTTTATGTAAAAATGACGCTCTAGCCAACATAGTTAATATAGTTAATATATTTAAAAGCAAGATGGTCACTTTCAGATTGGCAGCACGCTGTAGCCTGATATCTGCATGATATCTGGTGTACACAGGGAGGCGGGAGTGTTTCTTTAAAAGCAGCAAATCTAACTGAACCTATCTGTATTGCAAGACACCATTTAGGGCGAATAAGACAATATGCATTTTTTTCTAACTTGTTTGAACTGACTTTTAAACTTAACATTTGGGTTAGATTACTAAAAGAGGCATTCAGTTCCCAAAAGTTAATAGAATCGCAATGCATATAATGAGAGATGCACCCGATTCCAATTTTCTTTCTTTCTAAGAGCTCAAATTGACAGCATACACATTTCTTTCATGGAAAATTGAAATTCAATTGTATATTCATAATAAAACATTGACTATTAAATAACTTGATTTTCTCCAAAACAGCACTATGTTATGATCTTGGTTTTCTGTTTCCTGTTTTATTTTGAAGTTTCACTCCCCCTTGTGTCATGTCTTGTTTTACTGCCTGTCCTTGTGTTTTTCTCTCCCAGCTGTGTCTCGTTCTTGTGATTAGTGTCTGTCTATATATCCCTGTCTTCCCCAGTGTTCCTTGTCAGTTTGTACAGTCATGTTATATGGTGTTCTCCCTCGTGTCGCCCTCGTGGCTACTTCTGGTTGGTCTGTGTTTTTCAGTATTATTTATTACTTTGTATTTGTGTAAGCTTTTGTAAATAAAGCTCTCTGTCGGTTAAAATCATTGTCTGCCAGCTGCATTTGGGTCCTCACCTTTACCACACCATAACACACTAAGTTAAAGGACTTCCTCTCATTTTCAGACAAACAAACTTCAAAATAAAAGTGCTCCAGGTTACTGGACAATACTGAAAGCCACTTTCTAATTCACTTCAATTGTTTTGTTTTATTATTTACTGTGGTACTGTGCTCATGGTGTCGCCTGCTGGAGAGAGACTGCAGTTGCTCAGCTGGGGATCAGACACTATATAAGCATGATGGCTACCTGCTTCTGTTCTCTTGCAGTAGACTCAGTCCTGGAGGGCCGATGAGAGAGGCTAACGGTCACACCTCCCTGAAAACACCCGAGCTCCTCCCGTCTGACATTTTTACCTGGCTATGGACAGGAGTATTCCACAACCAGCCACTTGTGGAAACTCCTGTGGCTGTGGACAGGACTCTTGCCACACTTGTGGAAGAGCCCTGTCCACGGTCCATTTCACCTGGCTGTGGACACGACTCTTGCCACACTTGTTGGAAGAGTCGTGTCCACAACCAGGTAAAAATGACAGAAGAGGAGGTGTGGTTTTTCAGGCCCACGAGGAACAAGGTTTTTTTTTTTTAAGGATTTGTGCGGCTGTGAGCCTCTCTCATCAGCCCTCCAGGACTCAGTCTCCCGCAAGACAATAGCACCAGGTAACCATCATGCTTGTATTGTGTTGCTGATGACCTGATTCTGTCCAGCTTTCTGATCCCAGCTGAGCCACTCCCGACTCTCCCCAGCAGGAGGCGCCATGACCACAGTCCACCGCCACACTGCGTTTGTTTGTTTGTGTGATGTATAAACCAGAATAAAACAGTTGAAGTGAAAACCTCAAATTGTCCTGATTACTCTCTTACATAAATAGTGGTTAAGATGTGTTGAAATATATTGATACTCACATCACAAATGTCGGCATTGTGTGGTGAAGGAAAAGTAATCATCTAAAAGTTGTCAATTTCCTGGAAACTTCACAGTGACTCGAGGAAGTTAATGCTGCGAGCCAAGAAACTCTTTTTGTACGAATTAAGTTTAATTAACGGAAAGAGATATTTATTAATGTGTTGATTTTGTTGGCCAGTTAATCTGGTCCTGGTTTAACCTTTACAAATAATAATTAACCAAATAATTCAAGGTTAAGTTAAAACCCATAATTTATTTAGCATGTTTAAAATAACCTGCAGACATTTGAACAGGCTCAGTGGGAGTTATCTCCTCTTTTGAAAACACAAAACTAGAATACAAATACAAATAAGATTGGTAATACTGGTGATGAACGAGACTGATGAAGACGTGTTAGAAGAAATGCCCATTTTAGTTAATTTACTACAACAACATTTACTTTACAGACATGTAGAGTAGACATGATGTTGTAACTGTAAAGCATGCAAAACACTAGCATGATTATTTCTAATTTACTAACATATGCTTTTAATACTGTAATTCTCCAATCCGTGCCTTGAGTATAATGAGTACAGTGAGCACAGTGCTCTGAAGACTGTTACCTTGTTTGTCTTGGTGTCACTGGGGATTCCCTCGGGGACAGACGGGGCCGCTGAGGCCTCGTCCAGGTAGGAGCTGTCATCGACCAGCAGCAGCTCATCACCCAGTGCGTCCAGCTCTGAAACCACAGTCACACTGTCACTGTAGTACTGTACACAGGATAAGAACATTTAAGCTTTGGTCAGGGGCTCTTACCATCATCCTGGCCAGTTAATGTGATGCTGTGCTTAGTAGATCCTGAAGTGGGAGAAACACACTTCCTGAGTGAGTCCCTAAACTGTGGGAGATTATTTATCTGGAACGAACAGATGTATCGCTTTGAACCCATCCCTCACTGAATTTGAACATTTGTCTTATGTTTGCAGAGTTTGCATGTTGTACTTTTTGTAATAGGCCTACAGAACTGTATTTGATTGCATATGATTAACTCAAAGGTCTCCCAATGTATGATCCGTTTCTTACTGCAGTCTTATTTGTAATTCATGTGGATTGTGGTGAAGCCAAACATAATTTTCTATAAGTGGACTATAAGGTTTCTAACTACCTTTAACTTTGATTGTATTAAACTGAATGTAGTTAAACTGAATGACAAATTAGTAAATATTACCCTAAAGATTTATGACGGAAAAGTAATCGTACTAAATATTAAAGTCTAAATACATTTAAGGCAAATTCAATAAACAATCTTAAACTATATTTAGTTAGTGAACCAGAATATTTTACAGATTAGGGCAGTGGTTCCCAAAGTGGGGGGCGCGGCAAGGCAAATGAATGGGGCCTGCTTGAGCCCTGCTAGCATAACACGGACAAGTTTGTGACAGGGCTCCCAGCTAAACGCAAAGCAGAGGATGAATCTTCACCAAATGTTTCAGCTTCCCAAGCAAAAATATGATGAGGCATAGTATATCGCCTTCCACAGTGTGTTGTGTGTCTGAAAATACTAGCTTGTGACAGTTTGAAACCAAACAAGTTAAGACGCCACTTGGAGAAAACACATCCGGAGCACAAACTGTTGATTTCTTCAGAAAAAGAACTCATAAACTGGAGCGCACAGCAGAGTCACTTTACTGAAGCTGTATCTGTGCCTTCAAATGCTCAACTCGCCTCGTATGAAGTTACCTACAGAGTTGCTCAGTGTAAAAAGCTGCACACTATAGCCTTAACACTTCCCTCTGCTATCGATATGGTTTCCACAATGATGGATGAAGCAACAGCACACAAACGTTACTAAAGTAAAATATTTGGTAAGAACTAACTATAGCTACATTAGATTACATTACATTACATTACAGTTAATTTAGCTGACGCTTTTGTCCAAAGCGACGTACAAAAAGTGCAAACAATCATGGAGATACAACTCCGAACAGCAAGAATCTTGTAAGTACAATAGCTTCAAATAGGTACAATCGTATAAGTGAACATTAGCTAACCATTTCCTAGCTACTCGAGCGATGGTTAGCAAACTTACATTTTCATATCTATCTATTATCTGGTAACAATCGTGTAACATCATGCAAAAGTCGTATTACCGTATGCAACTATCACTGTCATCGTTTGCAGTGACATTTTGGTTTTTAGTGTCCTTTAATTAACGTACAACACAAGTCACGCGGCTAGCTTTAGCTAACTGTAAATAACTACTTCTGGGACAGTCCGGAAACAGTTCTTCTAACGTCTTTATTTTTTACTTTATTTATCCATCTTTTGTCAACAGAAGAGTACATAGGCTACAGACAACAAATGTACATGAAACTGATCAAAATCGATATAACTAAAAAGTATTTGTTGTTGTTTTTGAAGCGCAAGTGTAACCGATGTATAAATGATAACATGTTTTATATTTCACAAACATCCATTTGTTCATATTTTGTTGTAATAATACTCCTTTTTGTATATTTATTTCGAGGTTTATTGGTCTGGAAAGACTAACTTAAATTGCTGTGGCCTTATGGCAAGTTGAGTGTGTGTGTGTGTGTGTGTGTGTGTGTGTGTGTGTGTGTGTGTGTGTGTGTGTGTGTGTGTGTGTGTGTGTGTGTAGACTTTTGTATTGTTACTGTATGTTTCTTTGATGTGATGTTATAACAAAAGGAAATGACAATGAACTCAGTAAAAAATAACATATTGGAAAATAAAGGGGTTTTGTCCATTAAATGTTAAGAAACTAGGGGGGAAGATAAGCTAATTAACACTTAACACAAAGTATAACCCTAACCCTAACCCTTTTTTTCAGGTATTTGGTTATAAACCAAAGTATTAGACAAATTGAAATGTTGACCTGATGATGGCACTGGATGTAAAGATGAAGGTGTTTCTCAATTCAAATGCAGGGTCTCTCTCTCCTCCCCCTCACACACACACCCACACACACACCAAACACCCACACGCTTATAAATTATCCATGAATTTATTTATTTACCTATCTATTTATTTAGTATATTTATTTATTGTGTTTATTCCTTTCTCTTTCTCTTGCTCCCTCTTTCCTCTACCCATAAACGGAAAACAAAATGTATGTACGATATGTGTGTTTTCAAAAGTAGAGACACAAACACACACACACACACACACACACACACACACACACACACACACACACACACACACACACACACACACACACACAGTCCAAACCCATGTTGTATTCCTCAGTTCACTTTGGGCCCCTTGGTATTTTGTAATTTGCCTTCGTCTTATATTTGTACTTGTATTCACTTGTCCTGTAATCACCGAATCACTCAATAAAATGTTTTTTTTAAACAATAGAAACCATTAAAGTAAAACCATTATACGGCACATGTGTGTGAATTTGCCGGTTTCGACTGGTGCTCAATCAATCAGTGCATCTAGATATAATTACTTTCAGCTGCAATTTGTAAAGAAACAAATATAAATATTAACTCACTGGTATTATCTGTAAACTGTAATTATTGCTTCCAGTCTTTCCCAACTACTTGATGTATTATGTTAATAGTCAGAGGATGTCAGACAAGCACAAGTTAAAGACAGGGAAGACAAAGTAATCGCTGTGTCATCATTAACTAGTGAGTAAAACATATCCTGTCAAAATAATGCTTCAGAAACCCTTTTGTGTAGTGAGTAGGATTTGACCCCTGCACCTCCTCCTGTGTGTATCAGGTTGCACCAGGTGTCCTTTGAAGCGCCCGTGTGTGAGGGCATTAGGAGTGAGCGTGTGTTCCTCATCGGAGACTATTCGTCGTCTGCAGAGTTCTTCGTCACCATTGCCGTCTTTGCCTTCCTGTATTCCCTGATGGCCACCATTGTCTACATCTTCTTTCAGAACAAGTACCATGAAAACAACCTAGGACCTCTCATTGTGAGTACAGCGGGCCGAGGACAGCGGACCCAACATTTTACAATCAATTTACTCTTTACCTCTGTTTCCATTTTATACAGAATCATAAACCCCATTATTCAACCATTGCTTTCACAATGTAGTGACAAAATAATGTTATGGTTTCTAGAGCTTGACCCGGTCTCTTCTCTCTTACACGCCATCAGGACTTTGTCGTGACAGTGGTGTTCTCCTTCATGTGGCTGGTCAGTTCCTCTGCTTGGGCCAAGGCTCTGTCTGATGTGAAAATGTCCACTGATCCAGATGAAGTGCAGCTCCTCATCTCTGCATGCAAAGTCCAGAGCAACAAGTGTGGCTCTGTGCATGGAGCACGCTGGTCGGGCCTCAACACCTCAGTGGTAGGTTCACAGGATGTGTGTCACAAACACTGGGGATGAATAAATAAATTAACTTGAAAAGGGCAATTTTTTGAAGAAAATGTGTGTGTTCTTGCTGCTGAAATTAAGCAGTTGAAACATTTTAAGCAGTTGAAATACTGATACAGTTGTAGTTGAAGTGTCAGTTGGAATAAAGACACTAAAACAGTGCTGAAAGAACTTGAAGTTTCAAAGTGTAAGCGTTGAGGGAAGTTGAAGTATCAGTTAAAGCAGTGGTTCCCAAACTTTCTGTGGCCAAGGCACACCAAAGACCAAGCCAAAATCTCAGGGCACACCTGAGTTCATATCCCCTCTATAACACGTAGTATCACTGTTATCACTCTGTGAACATTTATTTAGTCCTTGTAAGAAGCTATTCTCCTTCACACTAGCAGAGAGCCTTTGATGTGTCACACTCTAATATTTCCCACCATGCGCTTTGACAGATTTATTTTGTTTTAATGATTGTTTTATTTATATTTAGGCCAACACATATAAGACCTATTGTTTCTACATTGTGAAATAAGTGTGTATGACAAAGTCTGATTTGCTTTATAACGCTTTGTCTTGTTTGTTTTTTTCTCAAGGCTTTTGGTTTTCTCAACTTTGTTCTATGGGCTGGGAACATCTGGTTTGTCTTTAAGGAGACCGGTTGGCACAAGGGTGCTTCAAGGTTAGCAGGCGGGGCATCTGAGAAACAGTCCGGCACCTTTGACCAGCAGCCCTACAACCAGGGAAGCTTTGACCAGTCAGGGAACTCCAACACCCAGGAAAACTTTGACCAGCCGTCTGAATACAGCCAGGTGGGCGGGCCCACCTCCTACTCCAATCAAATGTAGCCGTGTCTTTTCGCTTTGTATGAGTGGCACTTCTGCATTTTAAACCAGGGCAATCAGGGTGATCAGAGAGGAGGAAAGTTTGTCAAAGAACAAAAGAAGATGGTCATAAAAAAGGCATTAAAGGTGTCAAAGTACACCCATTGTATATACAAGTATTGTACTGTACTGTATTAGATGTAGTATTTTACTCTTTCTCTGTCAGACGTGTTGTTTGCTGAATGTTGTATTTCTTGTAGTTTCATAAGTAACGGTCTCTCTCTGTGTCTCTCTCTGTTCTTGATAATTGACATCCACTGTTACAACTGGATGTCTTTTTCAAACTGGTTTGCACTGTTAGGGAAAAGTGCTCTATGTTTGTACAATTCAACACAGTGCATGATGTCGTATGTGTGCTAATGTGCTCTCTGTGAAACTAGTAGAAAAAACTAACATTTTATCTCTGAAAGTTTACAAAAATCATACAAATCATTACTGAAGGTTCATTTAGATCCGTATTATTACATGAATATTCTTTTTTCTAATCTAACTGGAACTTTATTTTGATAATGGGTATTTCTAATTCAGATTCAGACAATAATTTAGCTTTATGTATGTGTTTTATTTGTTGGAACAAATACATTCCAACTCATGTCTGACGTTGATCCTGTCAGAAACTAGTAGCAGCAATAACTGTTAACTGCAAATACAGGGTTTGTTCAAGACAAAAGTATGCAACCATTGCAGCATGTAATTTCTGTTCCCATGGTTTTCACTTACATCTGCACAGAAAACATCACACTTCATGTGAATAATGTAAAGAGGGAGATTGTCTCCCTCATTGTTTACAAGTGGCAGCTCCTGCTACAAATTACTGTGACTGTTTTCTATCCTCAGACGACGGTTTACTTATAAACACATGAGTTACCTCTCTAAAGCATGTCCAGAGTATCCATTTACACTGCTAAAGCCCAGCAAAAAAGGCACATCTGTGACACAGTGATAATAGACAAATAGTTAATAGTGGGCTCATCTGTACATAACCAATAATGAGCTTTTGTTGACTTTGAAATCACAATTCAGTTTTGTATCAATTTTAAAAATCTGTGCAGTTCATGTATAGTAATATTCCAAGGATAATGCCGTTTGTATGACTTGTGCAACCCTGTTTCTTGACCTCCTAAGCATGTGGCTTGCATCAGTGTAATAAAGCAGATTGAACATCCACGTATGTATAATAGTCTGACATCCATGATAAATGTGTACGGGTCCATATACTGGCACTGTCAATTAGATATTTTACAGGCATTGATGCTAATAAAGTTGCACAGATTTGTCCATAAATAACCCGTGCTGCATGCGGTGGCTCACATATATTTCTCTAATCTGTGTGAAAATGTACATGTAACTGTGAAAAACAAGCTTGTTTCTCTTAGGTCTGCCCCCTCTCAGTCAATTAGTCTACTAATTAGTCGTTTTGGTCTTGGACGACTAAGATTACTTTAGTAATTATTTCATCTGGAATGAGTTATTTCCAAGTAATTTATGAGCTCTGGTAAAAACAGCTTTTGCATCATGTTTTGCAGAGAAACTCAGTTTTACAGATCTGTCATTTTAAATCAACGTATCTATTTGTCGACAAAATCGTACAAGTGTTAGTCAACTAAGAATGTCTTTAGTCGAGGACAGCCCTAGTTTCTCTTGTTGCATCAGATTGTACACCTGATGTTTTTCAAGGAGAGGAAGAAGAGAGAGTATCAGAAGCATGTTGAAGAGGATGCTTTCAGGAATACATATCTGCATTCTCACTAAACAGAGAGACTCCACAGACATCGAATCAACCGTTCAGGTAGAGCGCTCCCTCCTACATTCTGGTAAGAAAGTCTTATATTCTTACACATAAAATGTCATAAAAGTATGCAGTGCCTTCTATAGATACACTGTCACTTTAAACCAGTGGTGGACAAAGTATTTATATTCTTTATTCAAGTACCAATAGCAACAATAAAAAAATACTCCATTACAAAGTCATGCATACGAAAATAATTATTATCAACTAAATGTAAGGAAGGTAAAAGTACTTGTTTGCAGAATTTTAGCCCTTTTGACTTATTACTGCATTATAATAAATGACATTGTTCTTACTGATGCATCAATGTTTACTGTGGTTTAAAAACTATGTTGTATACAGTTAGATATTATAGTCCAGTTGTTCCCAACCTACAGTTCGTCTCCTGACGAAATGTTTTTAATGTAAAATTTAAATCTGAAAAGTAACTAGAGCGCAATGTATCGGTCAGTAAAATGCAGTGTAGTAAAACTATTTTGTTATAAATCATTATGGAGTAGAAGTATTACGTACCATAAAAAAGTAATGCAAACGTAAAGTACAAGTACTTTAGTAAAAACAGGCAAGTATGGAAGACTGGTTGGCCCATGACGGGTCAGATCCCCCTGCTAAACTTCGGGACAACCTAAGGCAGGCACAGCCACGAGCACTTGACCTGGTTGCCACTGTGAGCAGGTGCAGTGTGCGAGAACGCTGTGACTGTGTTTTTGTAATATTCCAAGTATTCATTAAATATTTTAGTTTTGATTACCACAAATAATTTTTTTCATTCCCTCTTTCTTAATTTATGAACTAAAATAGTTGCTGTATTACTACATCAGGTTTACACACATGAGTCACAGATGACCCCTAGTCTGTCTTCCAAGTGTGATAACAATGAAAAAAAGACATACTATAATAATAATATTGTTGAAAATAATTATTTCAGCAAAGTGACAAATAAAGATTTCAAATATTAAATGTATTGTTTGGTACAAACCACTGCTAAAATAATAAATTTTAACAATATTATTGTTATAGTATGTCTTTTTTTCATTGTTATCACACTTGGCACACAGGGGTCATTTGAAACCCATGTGTGTGAACCTGATTTTGTTCTACAAAAACTATTTTAGTTCATAAATAAGGAAAGGGGGGAATGAAAATAATGATTTGTGGTAATCAAAAGCAAGATAGTCAATGAATACTTGGAATATTAAATAATTAAATAAATTGATTTAAAAAAATATAGCAAAGAAACACTGAGCCATGCATGAGATAACACATGAAACGAATACGGGTCCTTTTGGACCCATATTGTACCTTAGAAGGGGTATGCATAGCTTGTGTATCAAAGGGTTAAAAAAAAAAAAAACAGGCAAATAGCTTGAGAGGTAAATAAAAGAAGAAAAATGTTTTCAAAAAACAGGCAAGTATGGAAGACGGGTTGGTCCATGACGGGTCAGATCCCCCTGCTAAACCTCGGGACAACTTAAGGCAGGCACAGCCACGAGCACTTGACCTGGTTGCCACTGTGAGCAGGTACACACACACCTACAGTCAGAGAAAGGAGAGGGGTGAACTAAAAGAAGTTCACTTTTATTCAACTAAATAGTTAAATAGTATTGTGCATCATCCTAACCCAACCTAATTCATCGTAACCTAGCATAACATAGCCAAGGTTAGACTAACATATGGATACGCGACGCGAACGTGTAGCTAAAAAGGAAGAGTATCTCCGGTTTGAGCTCGATTAGCTTAGTTTAAGCTAGGTTCTAGCAGACCTTATTTAACATAACCAATCCTTACTTCAAATTACCCTAATCTAAAATTAAGAAAGAGAGATACTAAGGGAGAAGGCAAACGTGTCAGATGTGACAAACAGGAAGTAAAGTCAAATATCTACAACGTCTATCATGCTGTAGCCATTTCTTTGAACTTTGATTGCACGTTAGGTGTCTTCACCATAATAGGCACAGTAAAAATGCTTCATTAAAAGCCTGTAGTCAGACATTTTATGGTGCTGTGTGTTGGTCAACGTTTATTTTGAAAATACTGACCACCTCATACCAGAAGTTACACAGCTACTGTAAAGTTTAAACAGAGAAATGATCAGATATATTAATGACAAGTTTTATTTCATCAAACATTTGAATCACAGACACAGCTGTGAAGCAGTGTGATATCCGTAAATGTGATTCATATCCAGTCATAAAAGTGCAATCATAAAAGACTGGGTGGAGACTATTGGGAAAAACAAATTCACTGGCCATTACCACAACTCATGATAAAAACAGAAAGCAGGAAACATACTGCAACCAGCTCTCCACAACCACGTCATTTTCAATCCATAGTGTAACATGCATGCAAGTAGTTTAAGGCATATCATTTGGCATTTCATTGTGCCAGTTTGTCATTCCACATATTTTACTTAAATGTCTTGAAACATGAAACACAGGATTCTTTGCACACAAACACTACATCATTACGTTTCATGACTGGCTGCTGTGCCAATATATAAATCAGAAAATGTTTTAGTTTACATCCTTGAACGTAATACAGATCATCCAGCAGATTCAAAATCAATCTACATGTTGCTCTGGCAGTAGGTGAATGAGTTTTAGTCAAAGAGATGCTCCCAGCTTCAGCCATCTTCTTATTGTAAAGGCGAACTCTCGGTGCGAGTCATTATCCTGGACTTCATGCTTCTGACAGACCAAGAGAAACATGTTAAAAATATATTAACTCAAAGACAATGGAATTAATGATAATTTCCATTTTAAAAGGATAATGGTGCCTCTAAAGCAGGGGTGTCAAACATACGGCCCGCGGGATGACTTTGCAAAGTGTGAAATTTGTTGCTTTGATCATAAAGTAAAATACTACATTGTTCAGTTCCAGATCCTTTGTAGATACACTGATCTGGAAGTTGTACTGCACATGTGTAAATGATAAACTGAGGCACACTATTGTTGAAATTGCACTTTTGTTTCTTAAGAAATTTCAGGTTGTTCATAATGTTTTGTAAAAAGATAGTTCATTAAATGTGAACATTTTCAGAATGTACTTTGGAAAATTTGGAGTTTTTATAGTTTATTAGGATCTGATTTTACTGAGATTGACAACCCTGCTCTAAAGGTTATAATAATGGTACACAGAACTTTACACCATTATGATATGATAGATGTTACCGGTCAGCACTTATATTGTAAAGTAGAGTTAAATGAATCATTAGAATACACTCATTATGTCATGTTCACTGTGTTTTACATACATTTCCCAGATAATACTTTGTTGCAGAAACATGTATCCAACTATAAATGTGTGTTATTAAGCTGAGGCAGAGAACAAATACTGTGGAAATTAAATCAATAAATATACTGAATTTCTTTTCTCTATGTATATTTTATTCAGTCAATTCCTCCCTAATATGCCAACTCACATATAACCCTGTGCTCACCTGCTCACTTTGCTGCTGCAGGACGGCTCTGCACTGATCTCTTCCTATTCTCCCATCTGTTGCTCAACACTTCACAGGGAACTTACACAAGTTGTCTGTCTGAACTGTTTACTCGCTGCTTCTGTGAACTACAATATCTGCAGTGCTTTTCCATCTTGTCTGAATTGTGAAGCATTTTAACTTTTACATGCTGTCATTACTCCCATATGCAATCCTATCTATAACATGTTGAAGCAACAACTGTTATTGCACCCAATAAAGTTAAACCACAACTTCAGTCACTGATTTGATCTAAATCTCTCTTGCAAATACTAAAAATATTGGCTTTTAATTATCATTTTATGGAGGCACACATGACATTATGCTAAATGGTAGATGATGTGTAGTTAGTTTGCATCTCTCCTACCTGTATAATATACATTTGCATCCCATCCCTCCTTCAGCCAGGCAGAGTTCCTGGTTTCCTCCCGGGACTGGAGGCTTTCATAAGCTGCAAGCACAAGTAACCAAAGCATACATTACATTAAGTGTGAATGGATTTATGCTACTCATATAAAACATTAAGCTTTAATATTCTTACAAAAACCAAGCAAGTTAGTTTCTAGTCTAATGACCAACCCACAAACAAATACACATAATTTAAACAATAGGTCACATGGCAGCAGTTTTATCTCTGTGTCCCTGTGCAGAATCAGAGCTAGTTGAGCTACTTTTTTCCTTTAAGACAGGTATTAAAGCTTGACTACTCCCCAAACATCCAACACAATACCTCTGAGATGATGAACAAACGTAACGGACTCACCCCACAAATGATGAACAACACATAGGTCACCGATCTGAGAGAAGAACCCGCCCACTGCTTCTTTGTTTTCCTGTCTGTACATGATCGCCCTCGCCCTGTTGTAAGGCATGTTATTTTCAGGGATATAATGATCACCTGAACACTTGATGCTTACAATGCCATAAGCTCAGGAAACTGATATCCTTTATATTTTAAACAAATGAAAATTGTGGAGCCTTACCAGTGGTTTCCCCATTCAATCATAGTTCCTGGCTGAAACACATGAGGAGGTAAAGAATTAACAAAGTTTAGAACTGACACATGACTTGGCTTGTTTATTTTACACAGACCAACTAAAACTCGATGTCCCACATGAGCCCACATGCAGGAGGAGCTTCAGCGTTGGTTACATACAGATTTTATCACAGCTATGTTTTGAACCACTTCATCTCCATTTGCGGACAGCGCACTCCTCCACACAATGAGTCAACTGTGAATAAGTCTGTGTAAAATCCCACGGTCAGCATTTGGAGGGGCAAAATAGTAGAATGGGCAAGGTGTGAGAAGAGTACGATTGTACCAGACACAATAGCCAACCTCTTGGCATTAATGTGCACTGCAGTGTCTTGTTGTAGTGAGCTGATCTAAGAGCTCATTAAACGTTGTTGATAAAGAGAGATAAGAGGAGAATTGCATCACTCCTACAAGGCAAGAAAAAAAGTGGCGGTGATGTGTATACAACCATAAAACCAAAACTGTGTGAAACAGTGATACTGTACGCTCAGGCTTTCATGCTATTAGTAAGTGATTAAAAAACAGCATTATATATGGGTTTAATAATTGTGACATGACTATTATAAAAAAAGAAAAATCCTACTACGTTCTACATTTTTATTATCAGTTTGAATAAGTCACTCATAAATGTAATTTATAAATAAATCCAGATCTTCAGAAAACCTTGAATCCTTAGGGTTGAATACTGTTTGTCATTGTGTAGTCTTAATATGCAGAAAGGCAATACATTTGGATTTTATTTTAAGAAAGAACACAACTGAGAGAACTGACTCATTGACTATGTAAAGTCTCCATAATTCCATAAATACAATCTATAAACACAACCTAATCGTATGTAACTATGTATCTAACCCAGCACTCTTCACTGCCACACAGATAAACTGAACAAGCTGTGAACTGACAAACATACTGTTTAAAGAGTTCATTGATCTGCATGTTGATAGTATCAGCCTAGAGAAAACAAACTGTAATAATGCATCTATAACATGGGACTAGTCGTTCCCTACAGCCTATAGTAGCTGTTCTTTAGAGCAAGGCAGCATCCAAATGTGTTTAGTGTACTGACAACTGACAGGGGGAAGAAGAATATTCTTACCTTTTAATATTAAAATGCTAATCTCAAACTAAATAAGCATCCTTTTTTAGAGTTGACACGATCTTGTGTGGGACTAAATGTAAATTAGCAGGACCAATTTGCTTTGAAACTAATTTAAACTAGATTAAACTGCAGCGACAATTTATTTTAAACTTTTCTAATGTTTTGTAGTCTATGTTACCAGATACGCCCAGGTCTGTGGGAAAAATAGATGCATCTGTAGCTCTAATGTAGCAAAAACATGAGCATCACAACACACACACCAACTGTCAATAAGTCATTTACGTAATATGTCAAACAAAGACTTGGGTCTTTAATTTGAAAGTACTGTGTGCCGTTTTTACAGTCGCTTATTGACATGGCCACACTGGTTGTTACTCCTCCCAGCATTTCCGTGAGGACCTGAAGTGAACCCTTCACGTGGTGCAGCCTCCTGAGTGGCCAGCAGGGGGCGACAGCAGTCTGTGTGAGCGCTCACACCGCTTTCGAAAAACTGAACCGTTCACAACAAGGAAGTCACAACAACCGCATCCGAGCGGACATGGCCGCTCTACAGTATCTAAAAGCTTTCGTTTCTGAGCGGCTGACAGCGGCATCTGTGGAGATTTTCGGGGCGGTGGAGAAAACGTTGACAGAGTACGAGGGCGAAATAATCCGATCCAAGCAGGAGATAGATCACCTGAGAACACTGGTGCTCTGGCCTGAAGTCAAATTACACAGATCAGGTGTGTGGATCAAATCACTCAATCATAAACACTCATCATTATTAATTTATTATGAATACATTTTTAGATTACAAACTACTGAGCCTCACACCTTGATGACCTCAGAGTTTGCAGCAGTGTGTGTGACATGATGAGGCTGCAGCTTCAGTTTTTGTGATAATGTTTTCAAAATAATGGCAGAATGCGAAATTACCCTTTTTTCTTGAGGATGTTTAATTCATAAATGTAGCGTGGTTCAGATGAGGTGGCATGTATTAAAACTAAGAAATCAATGTCTAAATGAGACATTTTATCTCCAGTCTCGCCCCCTCATGCACTCTCATGTCCCTCAGCTGCTCATCAGGTCAGTCCTCACCGCTGTGATGAGGAGACTTCTCCTGAGTGCTGCCATCAGGAGGAGTGGGCCCCAGATGTGAGCCCGGACCACCCAGGCGACCTGCAGAATAAAGAGGAGCATGACCAGAGAGCTGGTCAGCGTGGACCGTACTGCAGGCAGCAGGGTCACACCACCGTGTCTCCCCAGTTTGTGAAAAGAGAAGGTCACGAGGAGCCACCCTCACACCTTTACAGAATATTAACTGTTGAAGAGGCAGCAAGTATCAAAGCTGAGCCTGATGGAGACAAGTTAATAACATCTCCATCAACCAGGGAGGATGAGAACCCCTGTGGGGTAAATCCAGAGTCTTCTGGACTTCATCTAGAAACCCGTAAAGGTGAGGAGAGTAGAGGCTTGCTAAATTAAAGCCAAACACATTTTTTTTGTTATTATCCATGTGTGTGCTGGAGTGTGGTGAAACACTAAAAACATGCATTTGTGTGTCTCGATACTGAGACATTTTGATTTGTTTGTCGGGTCGCATGTCCATTTTACAAAGCAAAAACTAAACTACATCACAGTGAATAATATTTCATAATACAATATATATTTATATTGAGGTTATCTGGTCATCAACAACAAGGTGAAACAACTTCCCAAATGCAACACTAGATTTTTTTGAACATGCCGATAACACTAACAAAAGGTAAAAGGAGTCATAGGGCACGTTTACAAGCCATGGTCCGTTTGTGTAGTCTGAACCAGAGTGAAATTGATACTTTTTGTTTGTTTTCGCCCCACAGTTTGATTAAAAAAAAGGCCTAAATGATGGCTTTAGAGAGCGCCCATATGTGTAGCCATGTTTGTATTTGCAAAATTAAGTACAATTTCACTCCTTCTGTCTTTGTAGATTCACTTGAGTTCACTCATCATGAGCGAGATGGGCTTGATGAGCAGCCGTACGCTGAACAAGACTGGAGCCCCCGTCAAGACGACAAGGACCCTGATCCCCCTCAAATCAAAGTGGAAAAGTTTACATCATCTAGTCCTCTGGAAGACACTGACCCTGACGACAAACTCCCTCTTCAGTCAGAGAGCAGTGTGTATGATGAGCCTCATTCTACAAGCCCCTGCCACAACCAGACTCTGATCAACAAAACATTTTACACAGCAGAGGACAGGAGAAGAGGTGCCGAAGGAGAGGGCTGCAAACTGTCCGGGCTGCCCTTCTGCTCTCTAAATCAAAGTGAATATGGTATAGAGAATGCAGAGGGTGTAGTAAATGCAGAATGGATTAAGGCGCTCACACAAACGGGAACAAGGCAAAAGAAAAGGCACTTGCGCAGTAAGAAAAGAGACGGTATTGGAGTGGAAGAAGACGTAAATTATCTCGCCAGGGAGAGAAGACACACTTGTCCCATCTGTGGCAAACGTTTTAAAGAGTCGGGCCATTTAAAGGATCATGTGAGAATCCACACAGGAGAGAAGCCGTATCGGTGTAAGGAATGTGGCATGAACTTCAGACAGAGTGGAGCTTTGACTTTGCACATGAGAATCCACACGGGGGAACGGCCATACCAGTGCAGCGAGTGTGGCCGGCGCTTCAATCGAAAAGGCGACATGGAGAGTCACAGGGTGACGCACACGGGGGAAAGACCCCATCTGTGTGTGGAGTGTGGGAAAAGCTTTAAAAGGAAAGGCAACTTAAACACACATCTAAAGATCCACACAGAGGACAGAATGGATTACACTCAACCATTGTGATTGTTTGAATACTCTCATCCAGATAGTGAAATACTAGACAGTATGTTGACTGGAGTGAAGTACACAGGATCATGGAAGCTGGCTCTCCTCATTAGAGTGTGTTCTGGATGTGCTGACTTTTCTTTTCTTTCTTTTTTTAAATTGAGATGACATACTGTGATATGAGGCTCGCAACAATATCGGCGAAGCCTTTCAGAGATGTAGAGAAAAGGTTGCTGTTGTTTAGCCTGCTGCTAACCGCTAAGTTTCCTTTCATGGGCTAAATTCTTTAAAGCCTAAAAAAAACAGAGCCGCGAGGAGGTGCAGGGGTCAGAACACCTGAATTAAAATATGCTGAGAAGTTAAAAAACTACATACCCTAGCTTTAATATTTGAACAGATAAGAGATAGCTTAAAGCTGCACTTCAATATTTTTATATTAACAGTGAAGAAAGTCACATGACATATGAAAGTGTTGCTTGCTATTGACGAGACACTGAGACCCGCCTGGCTCTGGAGATCCATTCATGTCCTCGGATCATTCAAATGGGACTTATTGTGCTTTTTTTCCTCAACTTGTAGTGTTATGGAGTCAGACACATGTTAAATCACTGTCTATATTCCAACTTGAGGGGAACGCTGAGAGAAGTGCACCCAGGGAGGCAAAAAGCCAGTTCCCCTTGTTTGGAATTAGTTCTTCAGAACATAAAGTTGCCTCCTCTCCAGGTTCAACTCTCAGTTATTAAGTTTGTGCCATTTAGCAATGTTACAAAGTGTCAATGTTTTAGTTGCCTACTAAGTGGCACATCCCTATTTATCTTTTTGAAACGATTGAGTTGGCTGTGATGTGTGTAATTTGCTGATCCAACTGAAATGAGAAATTACCGTGACTCTAAAACTGCATAACAAGTCAAGTTAAATGTTTTTATAGAACACATTTATAAACACCAAAGTTATTTACAGAGACATTTATAATGCCATTAAATAAATAGGTGACTAACAGACAAGATTGTACTTAAATAATTGCATCATTAACAGATCAGACATCAAAACTCATTTTGACAAGAAATAATATATTTTAATGCAATTTATACAAACATAATTTCAATATATCTTCAAAACATGCACGTTTTGTCTTCCTCCTCTTCTTTAACCAGCTAAAACATTGTCTTAATATTATCTATGACTATGTAAAGTGTATGTGTGTAAGTGACAGGGAGATAACCAGCTCATCATGACAAATTCCAATTTCTAAAACACGATGTTCTCAAGATTTGCAGCACTACTGACGACAAACCAAACACGATGCAAGAAGAATGCCGGAGAGGACTTTTGTGTTTCAGCCTCATCTTTCTCTGGTGCTTCAGCAATTCAAAGGTGTTCTGTGATACTAGCTAAACCAAAAAGAAGTATATCATAGCTGTATATTTGAGTTGCACAGCTGTTCATGAGTTTAGGATTGTGAGTGAGAAGATGGTAATAACACCTTAAACAGGCGTAATGATGCCGTTCCATAAGTTGGTATAGCTTATAATAAAAGAAAATACCTGGTGCTACACACACTCATACTGCTTGATTTGCTCATTGAAGTGCACTTAGTAAACATAGATTCAGGTTGATTCAACACCCTACTGACGTACATAACCCACCTCCATATTGTTATTTTATTTATTTTTTTACCTCCCATAGTTAAATACACACAACAGGTGCACAAGTGTTTGAACATTAGACAATCACAGTAGGTAAAAGTGAGTTGAATCGTTCACTTTCTAATGAGTCACCTTTTATAAAGGTTTGTCATTTACTAATGCTTTGTAGATCAGTTATAATACAATAATTTGAACAACTTTTGGGTTGCCTCGGACATTTCTCTGTCCTCCTGCAGCACGTGCTTTGTCTTTTTAGCTCTTCAGTTCATCGGGATTAGACTCCACCAATGGACTGTTTCTGACCTACTGGGAAAGTATTCCATCAACAGGATCAAAATTAATCTCTGAACAACATATTAAAGAGTTTTGATGGATCGATAAGAACCCTTTATTAATAACTTAACATTGATAATTACAGATGCCTTCCTAACTTGCTGTTAGATTATTAAACAGTGCGCAACCTGTGACCCTCATCAATAATGATTTACTAACATTTACAACTGCAGACTTAGTGGTTTATTACAAAGTGAGGCGCTCATTACTTTTTGTTAATTACCTTGTTAATGGGCGGACTGTTAATTCTTATAATTATTTCTTACGAGCGGACAACCCAAGTTGCTGTAGCGCTAGTTTTGCCTGGTATCACTTAGATTTGTGTGGTGTATCAAACCCACTATACTATTTTTTAAGTAACATACATATACATAATACATATATATATATAGATATAGATATAGAGATATATATATATATAGAGAGAGAGATATATAGAGATTTATATATATATGTATTATATATATATATATATATATATATATATATATATATATATATATATATATATATATATATATATATATATATATATATATATATATATATATAAAAATAGATATCTATATATATATATATATATATACACACACACACACACATATATACACAGTAGCAGGGAGTGGCCTATTTTCTATTTCCTTAGGACAACTAGGTAATGCTACCACTAACCTTACATTCAAACAACACTAACTGAGTGGCAGAGACATGATCTGAAAATAATGTGGATTTTATTTGAGGAAATAACAATAGAAAGTGAATTTGGCTGTTGAGAAAGAAAAGCACACAGGTTAATAGAAAATATATTAGGACTACAGATGCAAATTATAATGATACTATTATTGTATTAAAGTATACATTTTAGACTTTTCTAATATTTTTACAGTGTATTTATTTCATATTGTAGAATATCAAACAATAATAATATATTCCGAATGAATTTATTCCCTGGTAGATGACTCTACGTGCGGAATCCGTCCCATAACAGCAAAAGAAAGGAAAGCCAAGCAGGAAAAGGAAAGCCAAGCAGGAAAGCGAAACCTACCATAACTTTCGTTTCTTTATCCGCTGCATCCCTTCCTGAAGTATCCGCACTTAGTTTCTGTCACACTGGAGTGGAGCAGCTGCTATTGTAGACTCGTAACTGGCAAAACTCTTTAAAAAAACAACATCGTTTATTTACAGGATTCCAGAAGTCATCATCATGAACACTCTGAACCAACAGTATGAGGAGAAGGTGCGTCCCTGCATTGACCTCATTGACTCTCTTCGCTCTCTGGGTGTAGAGAAGGACTTGGCGCTGCCTGCTATCGCCGTCATTGGAGACCAAAGCTCGGGGAAGAGCTCCGTGTTGGAGGCGCTGTCAGGGGTGTCTCTGCCAAGAGGAAGTGGTAAGTTATATATATTTTTTAAAAACCTCTTAGAAGGTGGGCGAATTTACCCGAAAATACCTACAAACAACATACCCAAAGTAAATTGAAAGCTGCTCTTCAACCATTTGCACCAGCTGCATGATTTTGGTCTCATTCAAAAGATGCCGGGTCCCCATCCAAGTCCAGCAGCAAACTTTATCTGTATATACTGTAAATGTTATATTTTTTTATAATACTTTTGTTTATAATAATCATTCAATCATTTTCTTTGTTCATTGTTGATCATTCATTTCCATTCATTGATAGGTAGTTTTCTAAATTAAATAATCCCTTTTCTAAATTTTATAAATCATATGTACACAATAAATCCTTCTTGAACCTTGAAATCAATTAAGTTCTCATTACTTTTAATTTATAGTTCATGTAAATTAAATACACAATATATTCATCATTATATATATTATTTATTTCAATTAATTTACATTTCATTTGTCAACAAGTTTCTCTCCCTGCTCTCCATCCTCTCATACAGACATACAGAGAGATAGCAACAGGCATGCGCCAAATGCATGCGCTCAACCTAGTTTGCGAGGGATTGAGCAATCCTGTATCTGAACAGAAAATACGCAAATTCAGCGATTTTGACAATAAAAATGATCAAAATTATTGGAATCATACATAAAATGCATTTATAGCACAGACCAGTGGACAAATATATATATATATATATATATATATATATATATATATATATATATATATATATATATATATATATATATATATATATATATATATATATATATATATATATATATATATATATATAATATATTTATATTTTATTTTATTGTTATTTGTTTTTTTTACTTTTCATGATGACGGGGGAGACTCTGCAGTGTGGGAGTTTTACAGTACAAGTTTTTCCTCCCTGTCTCTTCATTCACTCTTCATAAATGCAGGCATTGTGACAAGATGTCCTCTCGAGCTGAAGATGACGAGAAGGAAAGAAGGAGAGGAGTGGTACGGGAAGATAAGCTACCAGGAACTTTAACGAAGAAATAGAAGACCTTGCAGATGTGGAGAAAAAGATTAGAGAAGGTGCGGTATACAGCGTTCTTAAATGTCACTATCAAAAGCCAAGTATTGATGAAGCTCCTGACATTATTTTAGGTTTCAGTGATCAGCACCTCCATCCTGTAATCATCAAACATCATGTCTTCTCTCTCCAGCTCAGGATGCAATAGCCGGGGTCGGGGTGGGGATTAGTGATGAACTCATCAGTCTGGAGATCGCTTCTCCTGATGTTCCAGACCTGACACTCATTGACCTGCCTGGCATCACCAGGGTGGCTGTAAAGGGACAAGAGGGTGACATTGGAGATCAGGTATGATAGTGCAACACTCAATACTTTGGTCCAGAGTAAACTATCTTGACAATTATTAGACACATTGCAATAAAATCTGGTACAAACAAGATCCTCAAAAGATGAATTCTAAAATGACTTTGGTGCTCCGTATGGAGCTTAATCTGGGCCAAAAATTAGATAATTTGAAAATTATTTTATGAGTTTAGATCATGAACTTTGAAGAATACAATAATGTATTCAAACTAAGAATATGCTTTTTTTAATATAAAGTAAAGTTAACCTAGAAAATAACGCTGGTTAGGTCAGTACTGTAGGTAGTAAGATGATTATACTTAACATAATATGAATTATTACCATCAGATAAAGAGAATGATCCAGAAGTTCATCATGAAACAAGAAACCATCAGCTTGGTGGTCGTTCCATGCAACGTGGACATAGCAACTACAGAGGCTTTGAAGATGGCACAGGAGGTGGATCCTGATGGAGAGAGGACTTTGGGTAATAAACAGCTTGGATATTTAAGAAAGGTTACCGCCTTTGGTACACCACCATAGGTTAAAATATATAATTTCATATAATATATTATAATTAGAAAGAAAGATTATGTTTTTTTGTCAAGGAACCACATCACTTTACTTTGCAAGTTTGGATCAAACTCATCACCCCACAAACGCCACCGGTAAACAGGGAAGGCCAGACATACACGTTAGTGAGGTGCATCAGTATGAAGCATGGCTGCATCAGACCAGTTATTCTGGGCTAAAATCACAAGTATTTCTTTATTGCTAAATCCGACTGCAAAGTATAATTTGATTACGGTATCATTTGCAGGCATAATACACGGCAAGCAGTGGCGTCTGTGGGGTGTTGAGGTTGATCCGACTTGCAAAGTGACGCGATGAGATTCAATTACAAAAAAAAACACGGAATCTTGGAAACTCTGATTTATTTTCTCTGAATATTACCCCCTCCCCCGCCTCCGTATTTATTATTTTTCCTACAATGGGACTAACACGACATCGTACTTTAGGAACTCAAAACCTTAATATACTGTTGTAGTTCTAAGTGGACTCTCTCTCTCAGGTATCTTGACCAAGCCTGACCTGGTGGACAAAGGCACAGAAGAGACTGTGATTGAAACTGTTCATAATGAGGTCATCCACCTGAAGAAAGGCTACATGATCGTCAAGTGCAGGGGTCAGAAGGAGATCATGGATAAGGTGTCTCTTACTGAAGCAATAGAAAGAGAGAAAAACTTCTTCAACAATCATCAGTATTTCCAGTAAGTTCATTCTTTTTAGGTAATTATGTAAACTATGATTTGCAGTCTGACAGGTTGTGTAGCGTATACTCAGCAGTTTTATTTTCTCTGTAGGATTCTCTACGACGAAGGCCACGCCACTGTTCCTAAACTGGCTGAAAAACTCACACTTGAGCTGGTGCAGCATATCCAGGTACATTTTTCTTAGTGCCTCACTCTACTGGTTTACTTTGCCCTCTTCAAGTATTACAGGTTTGACTTGTGTGATTTGTAGAGATCTCTGCCTCGACTGGAAGAGCAGATAGAGACGAAACTAAAACATATTCAGGAAAAGTTGAACAAATGTGGCAATGGACCCCCACCGGATGCAGCTGATCGACTCGATTTTCTCATTGATGTGAGTTTACAAGCTGACACTTTTTACACTTACACTGCACCTTTTAACCAACTGTGTAACCAAAGTGATTTAAACGGCTGAAAATAATATTTTTCCCTCTTCTTTTATCTACACCGGTTATATTTTAGAGAGTGACAGCGTTTACAAAGGATGCCATCAGCCTCAGCACAGGGGAGGACCTAGAATCTGAAAGCATGCTCAATCTCTTTTCCGTACTCAGAAAAGAGTTTTCAGAATGGAAAGATACTATTGAGCGCTCTGGAACAAAATGTAAGTGCATTAACAACTTGGTCATTATATTACTTTTGATGTCTTTGCTGTGGTTTCCATACTAAAAAACTCTAACCTAATGTAAACTATTGAGTAAGACAGTAAAATATAGTTGTTTTTTAAAGTCTTTTTGCTGTGAAAAATGCAACCAATTTTACATTTTCAAATATGAAATGATGGTAACATCAAGTTCTGCTCCAGGCTGTTGTATTGACCACTCCTGGCCAAATGTTGACCTTCTTTATCTCTCCTTTTTCTTTCACAAAATGCATCCCTATTGTAGTCAACCAGAATATTGAGAACGAGGTGGCTCAGTATGAACAAAAGTACCGTGGAAGAGAACTGCCAGGGTTCATCAACTACAAGACCTTTGAGGGCATGGTCAAGAAGCAGATCAAACAGCTGGAATGGCCTGCTGTCCTGAAACTCAAGGAAGTGGCAGGTATGTCTTATCATGACACTACAATGATTACAGGCCATCTGAATATGTATTACCTTCCGGGTATTATTTGATCTTGTATTTTTCACTCCGTGTCTGATTTTTTTCGTTTAGAAATTGTGAAGAAAGAGTTGTTTGAGTTGGCACAGCGCATCCTTGTTGGATTCCCCAACCTCATCCGGACAGCTAAGGTATCATCGCCCATTGCTACTGTAGACATATGACAGAAAATTGTTGAATATTTACTAACAAATGTTTATGTTCTTTAGGTGAAGATTGAAGCCATCACAAATAAGAAGGAGACTGTAGCAGAGTCCATGCTGAGGACTCAGTTTAAGATGGAGTTGATTGTTTACACTCAGGACAGCACATACAGCAAGAAATTAGGCAAGAGGAAGAGGGAAGATGAACTTGTGAAGACCGTCAGCTTTATGAGCTATGGTAACAATGTGGCCAACCTGAAAGAAATGATGAAACACATTAAATCCTATTACCAAGTAAGTGTAATTTACATGCTGTGCATTTATGTTTTGTGCCTCACGGCATCTATTACAACACACACATTTTTGATATACTATACTTCCTAAAAACGGGAGGAAAGAAAATAGTTGTATGATGTCCCTGAATACAAATACATTATTCTGATATGAACAGATATTTCGCTTTGAACAGATAGCGAAAATTAACTCTTTACAGTGGTGTCTGGATCTCCAATGTCCATCAAGGATAGACATCCATAAATCCAATTTGAAATGATTTATATTATATTATCGTGATATTCAGATATTTTATTCACTGTCAGAATAATCCAGATGAATGTTGTCTGTATGGCGCAAACAAGAACTGCTAGTTTTCAAGGCAGCATGATTTTCATGATGTAAATATGCCAATATGTAAGCAAAGAAAAAAACAATTCACTGCGCAAAATGAAGAAAAGTAAATAAAACATTTTAACACCCCTACTTTGTCCTCTGCAAACCACAGATTGCCGGACAGCGTCTGGCTGACCAGATCCCGCTGGTGATCCGCTACCATCTGATGCAGGAGTCTGCCGTCCAGCTGCAGAGGGAGATGCTGCAGATACTTCAGGACAAGGAGAAGACAGAGTCCTTGCTTCAAGAAGGACTCTGGCATAAAAACAAAGAGACTCGCCCTTGAGAAATGCCTGAAGCGCCTGTTAGCAGGCACGCACTCTGTTGACTGACTTTAGTGTGAACATTTACAACTTCAACCAAGGCCGTAGTCTCAACACTGGTTGGGGCCCAATTGATTTCTCTCAGTCACCGATATATTCACCAACTTCTCCTTCCTACGCACCGTTCGGTAGGAACTCATTTGAGTGTTAGTCGCATAAGAATGGGACAGCCCATATTGTTTTTGTCACTCAAGCTCTCCCAACACCTCTGATGCTACCAGCAGTCCAAGAACAGTCTTGACCCTGGGGGGGGACCATTGGCCCATGTGCTAGAGTCTGAACCAACTGAGGGCATTTCCTCCAAACACAGCCTCATGCCTAAGAACATCAACAGCTTGGACAAGCACTGTCCACCAAGTGGAGCATAGAGCTTTCACTGTTTTAGTATGCCCCTCTAATATTGCCTGTCCAGCCAATAGCTCCTGATTGGATGCTTAGAGTTCCAAGTTTATGGACACACCGCAATGTGTCACGTACTAGAGCAGAGGCACTGCAAGCACAATGTGTTATAAGATTCACACAATGTGTACCACAATGCACATACAGAACCAATGGGTGTTCATTCTTCAACACTGCCTGTGCCCCTGAGCACTTCCCTGCAGTGTTCGCGGCGCCTTCATACGTTTGACCTCGAAAGCCATAAATTGGAATATTCAATCTCAAGAGCACATCGATAGCTAGTTTAGCTATCTGCTCACCAGGTGCCCCTTGCACCTTGTATAATCCCCCAAAGACTTCCTGTGGCACCATGTCTGGGTCCACATACTGTAACTAAAAAATACAAAATTAGTTATTTTCACAGTATATCCTGAGTGTCATCCATTATAACTGAAAACAGAACCACTAGTAAGGACCTGATTGTTGCTGCAATGCCAAAAAAAACCATTGAATTTTAAAGGTTATATCTGCTGAACATCCTAGGACTAACTTTATTTCTCATGCCTCCCTATAATTCCAAACTATAATTCATAATTAGGACCTTAATAGAAGTCAATAGCACCTCTGATACAGGCAGCTAACAGCTAACACTAGCTCTGCTTTCTGAAAACCGTCACGTTTTCAGAATTTTAGCATTGACTTGGTACCGATGTATGGATTTAGACTGGTGCAGTGCAGGCAATAGAGGGTCATCTAAAGAGTCTACATTTAGGCTCATGCTTGAGTTATGGACTTACTTTGTCAGCACACTCATCAGCTCTTGCCTCCTCCGTGTCTGGCAGTAAATTCGATATTTGAACGTGACGTAAGCATTCAGATAGCCCACTTCCTTTCAGCCAATCAGATGCTAGCATGCCTAAATTGGTCGTCTTGGAGACTTTGGTCACATCCGAATTAGACTTCACTCCGAAGACAATGTGAATTAGTTCCAGTTATTGGTTGGGACATTTCTGTTCTCCAAAAAATATTGGTAGAGACATGTCCATATGCAAACCTACGCCCTTGACCTTAACACAACACAACTGCAGTGCAAACTTCAAAACCGCACTATTAATAGAAGTTGCTGAATTATCACAATCTTCACATTTATTTTCTTTTGCAGGTTTGGTATGTTTTTTGGATATATTATTTTACTTTTTATTAATTTTGCTCACATTTCATAAACAATTCCAGACTTATATTTCATATTATCACTTTTACATTACTTCCTGAATCACATGCATACAGCAGACTATAAAAGGCTTTTTTAAGTACAGATGTAACTTATAACATTAATGTAATAATGAAGGCTCATTTCCATTGGAGGGTTCCAGTGAGTCATCATGCCAAGAGGGTCCAACAGGGGGGAGCTGTTCTACTCTTTTATCATATTTTATTTGTCTTTTGAAGCACTTAAATTAATATAATATTAGATAACAATCTAATATTATATTAATTTAACAATCCACATGCTTTAGTATTCCTTTTAGTGTTCAAGTTGTGAATGAAACATTTAGCAAAGTTATCTTATAAATATAAAATTAAACTGGTTGATTAGTTAAGTGCTAATGATGACAAAATAAACTACAACTGTAAAATCATGTGTCATTGATTGTAATGCAAACATAACCTATAAAAGTGAAAACATACTGTAAACGTCATGTTGGGTTTGAGTTTAAAATCAATATGTAAAAGTGATCTACTTGATACAACAGCTAAATCAGAATATGTAAACATGTCATTGTAGAAGAACTTTAACTTAAAGGGTCAGAGTGTAGTAATAAGGAGGATCTACTCGCAGAAATGGAATATAATATTCTTATAAAGAAATAGTTTAAGCCCCTAAAGCTAATGCAGTAAGCCATCATAACAAGAATAAATCAGAAACATTGGGCTAACATGGTGATGTTCAGTCTTGTATGGTGAGAACTAGACCATTATACTGTTGGTAATTCATTGGTAATTCAACTACTGCATATAAGACAATTTCATTTAAACATCCATGCACCATTATTATAATGTTTAATGTTTGTGATAGTATTATCCTTGTTGCTGTGATGCATCAAATCTATTATGTTAGAAGGGGATTATCCCGTATTTTCCCTTCTATCCCGTTTTCCTCCCGTTTAAATATTTTTCCAGTAATTATCCCGTATTTTTAACCTTTCAAAAAAAAAAGGCCTAATTTTAAAAAGTGTACAGTGACGTCCGATAGAGCACGTGGCAGTATTATGTTTAACATGAGCTGAAGAAGACGAGAACATGGCTGTGTCTCAATTCATGGGCTGCAGCCGGCGCAGGCTGTATTTGTAGACCGCTTATGTCACATTTCGGCGACTCCTTAAAATGCAGCCGACAAATGCGGTCTTCTTTTGCCAGATTTGCAGGATACATCTGATGTATCCTTCACGGCCTCAGCAAGATTCATTGCGCGCCCAGAGAAAACTATTCTGACGAAAAATGGCGCCCCTCGACCCAGCAGTAGCGGAAAATGGATATACTTTTAAATGTAAGTATTGGGTTTCAACTCGCTTGAATAGCTAACGATATAAATGTTATAAAATCAAAGGACCTTAAAACATAAAATGTTCGCTAAAATGACGGTTAAGTTACGGGACGTTAGTGCCGATGCTAGTTAAGCTAGCTGCTCAGCAGCTGTTAGGAGCGGCTGCAGACATCCGACCTAAATTAGCCTTTTAAAGTAGAACTTTTAAGACCTTAACTTTCAAACCTAAGAGTTTTAAATGTTGATTTATATATAACATAAATTGTGGCGATTGTATAGATAATTTATACTTCATATTACCGGCTTGGTTTTCTGACAGTTGAATATCACTTAAATCCAGTGCAATGGATTGATTATACATATTTTATTATTTATAATATGTGTTCTTATTTTGCAACTTAATCTGCTTTTGTTTAGTGGTGTATAGATAAACTTGTTCTAACGTTTTGTTTTGTTTTAGGGAGAAGGAGACGGAGGCAGAGGAGAGGAGAGGATGGACAGACTCTTCTCTCTGCTGGAGAAACTTGTTGACAAATGAAATGTAAATTAATTGAAATAAATAATATATATATAATGATGAATATATTGTGTATTTAATTTACATGAACTATAAATTAAGTAATTAAGTAATGAGAACTTAATTGATTTCAAGGTTCAAGAAGGATTTATTGTGTACATATGATTTATTCATTTAGAAAAGGGATTATTTAATTTAGAAAACTACCTATCAATGAATGGAAATGAATGATCGAACAAAGAAAATGATTGAACGATTATTATAAACAAAAGTATTATAAAACAATATAACATTTACAGTATATACAGATAAAGTTTGCTGCTGGACTTGGATGGGCTGCCACAATAAAGCCCCTGGTGTCTCCTGATGCATCATCTAAAACACATTATCGCCGGTGATAAAGCACATCTTCAATAATGATTGAAAATTTAAAAAATAAAAGTATTATCTCTGGTTCTGTTCTCTGGGAACAAATGTTAAAGTAAGCCGTCAACTGTGCTTGATAACTTCAGAGAGTTGCTAGGCGACGGGAGCGGCAAAAGGTAGGGGCGTGAACAACTGATGACGTACGCCGTAAATTCCAACGTTGACAGGTATGCATAAGAGCCACATTATCTAGATGAAGACATTAACAAGAAATGTATGATCATAGTCCTTCCATAGAACTCAAGGAAAGTACAAGTACCTCAAAATTGTAAGTAAGAATGTGAGTAAATGTTCTGTTACTTTCGACCACTGATGCCAGGTCAAAAGAGCAATTAAAAACATATTTTATATATATATATATATATATATATATATATATATATATATATATATATATATATATATATATAGTATTAAACTATATGTTCATTATATCTATAATTAACTAAAACGTAAAATTATCTGACGCGTTCTTCAGTGTTGCACTCATAACAACACCACAGTGGTTTCCAGGGTCCAGCAGCTGTTGCCATGATGATTGCCATGATGGTCGTTATTTAACTGGCTTATTTTTTTGTTAGTTACTGACAGGAGAGTTCATTAAGTCTCTTTTGCAATCATAGGAGTATATATATATATATATATATATATTTTGTAGCCTAGTGTTTGGCGGCATTGTGTAGAAAAAGAGTTCTCAGTTCCAGGATTTGACCAATTTCAACGTGCTTCAACCACAGAACACACAGCAATGCCCTCGTCAGCATGGAGAGGAGAGGGTATGTGTAACAGTGGGAGGTGGACTGTTGCTTGCAATGTTTCTGTCAGTCATTAATACATTACTCGAAATGCTGCGTTGTCACTTTTTGAACCCAAGATTTTAAAAGTTTATCCGAACCCCTACCCCCACCTTACACATTGCGTCATCCCCATTGCAACCCTACTTGGAACGTGTTCCCACGCCTATGCCCACCCTATAAGGAACACTAACTAACATTTGGTTTTAATGCCTATATTATTTACATATAGTATATTGCTCTTATATAGTGCATTTTCCTCAATATATATTTTGTAAGGGTACCTGCTGTCTGTTAAATGTTTAAGTGTTGTTTGTACTTGTATTTTGTTAATTACCTGTTCTTTCTCATTTCAGTTGTGTTTACTTCCTGCCCCCAGGTGTCCCCAGTCTGTTCATTAGTGTCTCCACCTGTGTCTTGTTACCCTGTCCACTTCCTGGTGTATATAGTCTGTGTGTTTTGTTCCACTCGTTGACCGTTCGCCTTTGTACCTCCGTGTCATTGAGTTCCAGCATTGTGCTGTTGTGCTTCCGGTTCCTGTTTCCCTTTGTCGACTTCCCGGTAATACCTGACCCTGCTTCTGTGACCTGATTCTCCTCTTGCCTATTCCCTGTCGGAATTGTTTGCCACGCTGACTGTGTACCGTACCCGTTTTTGCTTCTTGTAAAGACTTTTACCTAAATCACGAGCTGCCTCTGGATTGTGCATTTGTGTCCTACTTCCTGTGTTCAGATCGTAGCGTTACATATTTGGGCTTAATCGAGTTACTACAACTTAAACAGTAAGGGGCCCACAGCTCACTTTTGCCCCAGGGCCTTCTAGGTAGGATCATCCAGCCCTGGTTGAAACATTGCATTTGCAATTTAATGCAAATGTGCGAGAGAAAGCGGGTAAAGTGGGATGATATTAGACTACAACAACAGTACAATGAGGACATGCTCCCAATAACCCTAAGTTTCAACTTAAACAACACTAACTGAGTGGCAGAGACATACATGACCTGGAAATATATTATTAAAATATTTTATTTGAGGAAATAAAAATAGTAAGTGAATTTGGCTGCTGAGAAAGAAAAGCATACAGGTTAATGGTGAATACAGTTGAGATGCAAATACAAATAATATTATTTTAAAGTATACTTTTTAGACAATTAAAATATGTTACTGTTAAAACACATATTACATAATAAGAACACTTGTTTAACAAACTAAAAACAAAGATGCTAGTGGGCTGAGGCTGGTGAATGCTTAGGCAGAACTATGGAGCTTTATTTTAATCAAATGAACATCATTGTAGAATATCAAACAATAATCTATCTCGATTCTCGAATTAATTTATTTCCCTGGTAGATGACTCTACGTGCGGAAACCGACCCATAAAAGGAAAAGAAAGGAAACCTACCTTAACTTTCGTTTCTTTTATCCGCTGCATTCCTGAAGTATTCGCAGTCGGTTTCTGTCACACTCGAGTTTCGGCATCCGAGCAGCTGCTATTGTAGACTCGTAACTGGCAAAACTCTTTAAAAAAAAAAACTATATCATTTATTTACAGGATTCCAGAAGTCATCATCATGAACACTCTGAACCAACAGTATGAGGAGAAGGTGCGTCCCTGCATTGACCTCATTGACTCTCTTCGCTCTCTGGGTGTAGAGAAGGACTTGGCGCTGCCTGCTATCGCCGTCATTGGAGACCAAAGCTCGGGGAAGAGCTCCGTGTTGGAGGCGCTGTCAGGGGTGTCTCTGCCAAGAGGAAGTGGTAAGTTATGTTCAATGAAATACAAAATATATATATTTTCCTTCTTACCTATTTATACACTCAAAAATGATGGATGTAGTCTACAAGCTTAAACGTTGTGTTTTGCCTAACCCAAGTTATGGGATAATTAAGGTTAATAAGTGCCATTGGTTGAATTAGGACAAAGAAAAGAACATTTACAAAAGTAAGACCATCAGTATCACACACAATTTTAAGATGATGCATTGATTTTTGGCCATGGGGCATTACTGTGAGGACGACTCCATTATCAACTGGGAGACGTGAATCTCAAACACTTCCCTGCTGGTTTAAAATGGCAAATGAGGGCACCATGCCAATTTGTAGGCTACAACAAAACATGCCGGCAAAAAAGAATGCCACAACAAAAATGGACCTTTACAAATAAATAAATAACAGTAATAATAATACATTTTATATATTGACCCTTTTCAGTCATGGATTTTGGTAAGAAAATGTTGACATTGGTGTTAGCCTTCTCTACCATAGGTATTATGCATGAAACATGTTTTGAAGATGTAATATTAATCTCACTTTTATAAAGATGATGCCAGGGTTATCTAAAATAGCCTGTTGCTTTTCATAATTTCACCAAACACACTGGATTTCACCTTTTCCCCTCATCATCATTCAATCTTCATAAATGCAGGCATTGTGACAAGATGTCCTCTCGAGCTGAAGATGAAGAGAAGGAAAGAAGGAGAGGAGTGGTACGGGAAGATAAGCTACCAGGACTTTAACGAAGAAATAGAAGACCCTGCAGATGTGGAGAAAAAGATTAGAGAAGGTGCGGTATACAGCCTTCTTAAATGTCACTATCAAAAGCCAAGTATTGATGAAGCTCCTGACATTATTTTAGGTTTCAGTGATCAGCACCTCCATCCTGTAATCATCAAACATCATGTCTTCTCTCTCCAGCTCAGGATGAAATAGCCGGGGTGGGGGTGGGGATCAGTGATGAACTCATCAGTCTGGAGATCGCTTCTCCTGATGTTCCAGACCTGACACTCATTGACCTGCCCGGCATCGCCAGGGTGGCTGTAAAGGGACAAGATGTGAACATTGGAGATCAGGTATGATAGTTCAGTGTCTCCAAAACAAACTGTCAACAGTTTTCAATTCCAAGGAAAAATATTGACAGTGAATTCTGTGGATTATTTCACCAAAACCATGAGAGGCAAGTGAGAAGAAAGAAAATTCTGGTGATCCATTTTTCAAATCTGATCTAAATATTTTCCTCTCCTGTGTTCCTGATTTGGGAACACGTTAAAGAAAAGGTTTTGACAGGATAATCTGTTTTAAGTCCTTAATGTTTTCTTTCAAATGTATTGCCAGGGTCAGTAAATACAGCCGGCACCTGCGATATAATCCAGTCATTTGAACGTGTTCGATAAGGGCCCGCATTAAAAGACAACAACGAAGCAATGCAAGGGGGTAAAAATACAGCTCACAATGATTATTATGTAGTTATTACAATCATCTCCAATAATAAATGTTAGTGCAGAGTGATAAACAACATCCAGGGGCTTCAGATTCACAGTTAAAGCATGCATGTATAAAATGTCACCATAATCCAAGTCTGACAAGAAAGTGGCCTCAATAATCGTCCTTTTACAATGCAGAGGAAAACGTGTCTTGTTTCTATAGAAGAAACCATTTTTTCCCTCAAACATGCTCACAAGGTTAGTCACATGGTATTTAAAAGTTACCGTGATTCTTTCAATATTCGAGATTATGATTGTCATAATTCATTTTTTTTTTTGCTCTGGTGAAAAGCATGAATTTTGTTTGATCTGCATTAAGCACTAATTTATGTTTATTAAGAGCAACTTGAAAATCAGCAGCGCTGAAGGGATTTAACAGCAGCATGTACAACATTCGCATAACAGTACAACATAGATCATCATAATAAAAACTTCACAATTTACACAAACTCAGATTTAAATGGTCCCATAGCCACACGCTGCTGTCTGGTCATGAGGTAACGCTGACTATCATCAAATCCGATGCTATAGAATCATGCATGAATTCGAAAGATCAACATAAAGAGCCTGCTGTATACTTGGAATAGAATTTGCTGAGAGGAAGGATTTAAGATGATTATTTACTAGAGATTGTAGTATTTTTGGAAGGAATGATAATTTACAAATAATTGTTAAGGTTGGCTGTTGCACTGCTTTTATGAAGTTACATGAGAAGTCTTCCAGACCTTAACGACTGTGCCAACTACAATTGGAGCAGCAAGCTTTAAAAAATAACTTAATGTATAATATTATTACTTTCAGATAAAGAGACTGATCCAGAATTTCATCACAAAACAAGAAACCATCAGCTTGGTGGTCGTTCCATGCAACGTGGACATAGCAACTACAGAGGCTTTGAAGATGGCACAGGAGGTGGATCCTGATGGAGAGAGGACTTTGGGTAGATAGAACTAAACTTAGAAAAAGACTGATGGACAGATTACTTGACTTTTAGATAGTTCATTCTCTGTTTTTCCTTCTCTCTCTCAGGTATCTTGACCAAACCTGACCTGGTGGACAAAGGCACAGAGGAGACGGTGGTTGAAATTGTTCAGAATGAGGTCATCCACCTGAAGAAAGGCTACATGATCGTCAAGTGCAGGGGTCAGAAGGAGATCACGGATAAGGTGTCTCTTACTGAAGCAATAGAAAGAGAGAAAGACTTCTTCAACAATCACTTGATTTTCAAGTAAGTTTATTACTTTTGGGTAGTTTTAACAAATATTCTTACGGTGAAATTTGAATACTGTGATTTGAAATATGAGATGCACTCTTTGCCTTTTCTTATTTGCTGTAGCACTCTCTACAATGAGGGCCAGGCTACTATTCCTAAACTGGCTGAGAAACTCACCCTCGAGCTGGTGCATCACATTGAGGTGAATTCTTACTCTGTTAAATTAAGTTAACTATACGTCGCTTTGCTTACTTTCGGTGTTAAAGTTTTGACCCATGTGTGATCTGCAGAGATCTCTGCCTCGACTGGAAGAGCAGATAGAGGAGAAACTGGCACAGACTCAGGCCGAGCTGGATAGATATGGAATTGGACCCCCAACTGACGCAGTGGAAAGATTCTTCTTCCTCATTGATGTGAGCTCCCTCACTCTACATAACATTCACCTGGCTTCAAAGACAAATGTTCACTACCATGTATGAATGTGTCTTTGTCATGTGTGTGCTGCAGAAAGTGACGGCATTCACTCAGGATGCCATCAGTCTGACTACAGGAGAGGAACTCAAGTGTGGAGAAAGATTAAATGTCTTTTCTACGCTCAGAAGTGAGTTTGGGAAGTGGAATGCCCACCTGGATCGCGCAGGAGAAAAGAGTGAGTGTGACATTTTTTGATCCGGTCTACAGTTCGTCAACTGAGGGTTAACAAGGTCTATCTGACAAATAGGACAAATTTGAGGTCTATGTCTCAAACGGCTTTAAAGTTAACAGGGTCTATCTGCATCACTAATTTATGCAGATTTTGTATATATTTGCTGAGTCAGTGAGATCTACAAAGGTCTATCTCCACATGTTCAAGCATCATGTTAGTATCACAAAGGTCTATCTGCTGACAACCAATAGCAGGGCGGGAAATGAATCACGTGATCATTTTAAGCACAGGAATAACTTATTCAAAACGTTTTGCTGCCAACTGTTTTATATGTATGTAATCTAGTAGATAGTAGTTCAAGTTAAGATCATTAGTAGTTTAATACAAAGTATTCAGATTTATTAGCAAATATAATTTTCACTTTTAAGTTTCCTGCCACGTGGAACTTGTGTAAACATTTTTAGAGCTTAAAATAAAGCTAAGTTCATTAAATACAGTTGAGGGTTACATTTTCAATTTTCAGGGGGGAATGTCAGATAGACTTGGGACTCTGGTTTTCCAACAATTTCGGAACCACAAAGGTCTATCTGCAAAATTAGTTTTGTTTCTACCCATAATGCACTGAATTGGCCCAAATAGTCTTAACTTCACGACCTAGTGTGCAGCATGTGATATGTCAAAATTGGTTGGAATTGGTTTTATAGTGTCCACGTTATGAACGGTTGAATTTTCAAATGCGTTTTTCTCAAAACTCGTCAAAGTGCAGATAGACCTTGTTAACCCTCAGTTGACGAGTTGTCCATCAGCATGACTCTGACATATCCATTTGTGTGTTGCAGGTAACGAGAAGATTGAGACAGAGGTGGAGAAATATGAAGAGACGTACCGTGGAAGAGAACTGCCAGGCTTCATCAACTACAAGACCTTTGAGATTATGGTCAAGGACCAGATCAAACTGCTGGAAGAACCAGCTGTCAAGAAACTCAAGGATATAGGAGGTATATGGTTGAATTTTTATCCAGCAATACTTTCTTTATTTCTAAAGTTTCCTTTTCTTACCATGCAACCACCAGTGAAGGGCTCGGTCGAGATCAAGCTGATGTATCTTCTTGTTTTTCCATTTCCTCTAGACGCTGTTAGGAAGGTGTTCATACAGCTGGCCCACAGTAGCTTCATTGGATTTCCCAACCTCATCAAAATAGCCAAAGTAGACATCTTCTATGAGTCTCTCAAAGTGTATTTGCATATTTCTTTCTTGCAGTGTTCAGACTGACCAGAATCTTATCTTCTAGACAAAGATCGAAGCCATCAAGCAAGAAAAAGAGTCCACCGCTGAATCCATGCTGAGAACCCAGTTCAAGATGGAGCTGATCGTTTACTCTCAGGACAGGACCTACAGCAGCAGTTTGAGTGTCAGGAAGAGAGAGAAGAATGAGGAGGAGGAAGATGAACTCAAAGTCTCAAATGAGGAAAGGAGTATTGTGTACTGCATGGATAATTATGCAACACTTCAGGAGCTGATGCTGCACATTAAATCGTATTACAAAGTAAGTTTTAATGTAGATGGATGATTCAGGAACAAAGTTACAGTAAGGTTTAGACCCTCGCTTGTCAAACATTTCATTCTTTTTCCTCCTTCAGATTGCCGGCCAGCGTCTGGCCGACCAGATCCCGCTAGTGATCCGCTACCAGATGCTGCAGGAGTCTGCCGCCCAGCTGCAGAGGGAGATGCTGCTGCTGCTTCAGGATAAAGAGAATATGGAGTTCTTGCTGAAGGAGGATTGTGACATTGGCAGCAAAAGGATGAATTTGCAGAGTCGCCTCAAGCGCCTCATGAAGGCCCGTGCATACTTGGTGGAGTTCTAGGTCAAGGCCTAGTGGCATGAGTATACTGAACCTCTTTTATTTGTCACAAAGACTATAATTATGGTTGTAGTTTTTACTGTGTCCAACGTAGAATGGACACATTTTCTCAAGCTGTGCCATCTAAGTCAGAACAGTTGTGTGTGGGGAGTCTTTTTTAAATGTACTGTAAAATGGACTCATATTGTCTTTTTTTTTTGTAAGTCAAATGCCTGTTAGTTAATATGGCAAAAATATATCATGGGAGCACTCCGTATATGTCACATATCATGTTTCTGGTTCAGTTCCTGCCAGGGAACATTGAGCCAATAATGCTTTGTCATAGTTAGTTGTTATTGACTGGACCACTTTAAACAAGAAAGTTTCATACAAGTTATAATCAGGAACTTAAAATGCATATTTTCTTTTACATCTGTACAATTGTATTTGTTTAAATAAAAGATTTGACTTGAATTGTCTAATTTAACTATTCAAACTTGCTTTTACAGTTAAGACTACTCGGTCTCATAAGTCATTTTTCACTTAAGAGTTAAGAGAATTAGCGACTTCAAATAAAATCATACATGAACAATGATCAAAAGCGTCAATAACCACAATCCTGATCGGACTTCTTCCAGGACAGTATAGCTGCAGCTTCATGTAACACCGGCTGACCTGAGACCTGTTTCTACAAATAGAACAGTAAACTGTTTCAGTTTCTTATTGTAGCCGCCTCGTGCCGTTTTCTAGCAGTTTGATTCTTAATGGATGTTAACTTTGTACATCCAAACTTGCTTACGACTACACAAAGAGTGTCAGTACATTATATACTATAGCTCCCTCGTGTGGTTTTAAAGGAAATGGTAACTAAAATCCCAGTTTGAGCACAAAACAGTTCTGTAATCCTTAATTATTAAAGTGTATCCAAGTACATTACGTTTCTTCCTCCATGTTATCAATGAGCAAATGTGGTCTTCCACCCTCAGCAATGAAATGTATGCATCAGTAATGCAAATTTCGCAGTCGGTTTCTGTCACACTCGAGTATCGGCATTGGAAAAGAAAGGAAAGCCAAGCAGGAAAAGGAAAGCCAAGCAGGAAAGCGAAACCTACCATAACTTTCGTTTCTTTATCCGCTGCATCCCTTCCTGAAGTATCCGCACTTAGTTTCTGTCACACTGGAGTGGAGCAGCTGCTATTGTAGACTCGTAACTGGCAAAACTCTTTAAAAAAACAACATCGTTTATTTACAGGATTCCAGAAGTCATCATCATGAACACTCTGAACCAACAGTATGAGGAGAAGGTGCGTCCCTGCATTGACCTCATTGACTCTCTTCGCTCTCTGGGTGTAGAGAAGGACTTGGCGCTGCCTGCTATCGCCGTCATTGGAGACCAAAGCTCGGGGAAGAGCTCCGTGTTGGAGGCGCTGTCAGGGGTGTCTCTGCCAAGAGGAAGTGGTAAGTTATGTTCAATGAAATACAAAATATATATATTTTCCTTCTTACCTATTTATACACTCAAAAATGATGGATGTAGTCTACAAGCTTAAACGTTGTGTTTTGCCTAACCCAAGTTATGGGATAATTAAGGTTAATAAGTGCCATTGGTTGAATTAGGACAAAGAAAAGAACATTTACAAAAGTAAGACCATCAGTATCACACACAATTTTAAGATGATGCATTGATTTTTGGCCATGGGGCATTACTGTGAGGACGACTCCATTATCAACTGGGAGACGTGAATCTCAAACACTTCCCTGCTGGTTTAAAATGGCAAATGAGGGCACCATGCCAATTTGTAGGCTACAACAAAACATGCCGGCAAAAAAGAATGCCACAACAAAAATGGACCTTTACAAATAAATAAATAACAGTAATAATAATACATTTTATATATTGACCCTTTTCAGTCATGGATTTTGGTAAGAAAATGTTGACATTGGTGTTAGCCTTCTCTACCATAGGTATTATGCATGAAACATGTTTTGAAGATGTAATATTAATCTCACTTTTATAAAGATGATGCCAGGGTTATCTAAAATAGCCTGTTGCTTTTCATAATTTCACCAAACACACTGGATTTCACCTTTTCCCCTCATCATCATTCAATCTTCATAAATGCAGGCATTGTGACAAGATGTCCTCTCGAGCTGAAGATGAAGAGAAGGAAAGAAGGAGAGGAGTGGTACGGGAAGATAAGCTACCAGGACTTTAACGAAGAAATAGAAGACCCTGCAGATGTGGAGAAAAAGATTAGAGAAGGTGCGGTATACAGCCTTCTTAAATGTCACTATCAAAAGCCAAGTATTGATGAAGCTCCTGACATTATTTTAGGTTTCAGTGATCAGCACCTCCATCCTGTAATCATCAAACATCATGTCTTCTCTCTCCAGCTCAGGATGAAATAGCCGGGGTGGGGGTGGGGATCAGTGATGAACTCATCAGTCTGGAGATCGCTTCTCCTGATGTTCCAGACCTGACACTCATTGACCTGCCCGGCATCGCCAGGGTGGCTGTAAAGGGACAAGATGTGAACATTGGAGATCAGGTATGATAGTTCAGTGTCTCCAAAACAAACTGTCAACAGTTTTCAATTCCAAGGAAAAATATTGACAGTGAATTCTGTGGATTATTTCACCAAAACCATGAGAGGGAAGTGAGAAGAAAGAAAATTCTGGTGATCCATTTTTCAAATCTGATCTAAATATTTTCCTCTCCTGTGTTCCTGATTTGGGAACACGTTAAAGAAAAGGTTTTGACAGGATAATCTGTTTTAAGTCCTTAATGTTTTCTTTCAAATGTATTGCCAGGGTCAGTAAATACAGCCGGCACCTGCGATATAATCCAGTCATTTGAACGTGTTCGATAAGGGCCCGCATTAAAAGACAACAACGAAGCAATGCAAGGGGGTAAAAATACAGCTCACAATGATTATTATGTAGTTATTACAATCATCTCCAATAATAAATGTTAGTGCAGAGTGATAAACAACATCCAGGGGCTTCAGATTCACAGTTAAAGCATGCATGTATAAAATGTCACCATAATCCAAGTCTGACAAGAAAGTGGCCTCAATAATCGTCCTTTTACAATGCAGAGGAAAACGTGTCTTGTTTCTATAGAAGAAACCATTTTTTCCCTCAAACATGCTCACAAGTTTAGTCCCATGGTATTTAAAAGTTACCGTGATTCTTTCAATATTCGAGATTATGAGATTGTCATAATTCATTTTTTTTTTGCTCTGGTGAAAAGCATGAATTTTGTTTGATCTGCATTAAGCACTAATTTATGTTTATTAAGAGCAACTTGAAAATCAGCAGCGCTGAAGGGATTTAACAGCAGCATGTACAACATTCGCATAACAGTACAACATAGATCATCATAATAAAAACTTCACAATTTACACAAACTCAGATTTAAATGGTCCCATAGCCACACGCTGCTGTCTGGTCATGAGGTAACGCTGACTATCATCAAATCCGATGCTATAGAATCATGCATGAATGCCTTCGAAAGATCAACATAAAGAGCCTGCTGTATACTTGGAATAGAATTTGCTGAGAGGAAGGATTTAAGATGATTATTTACTAGAGATTGTAGTATTTTTGGAAGGAATGATAATTTACAAATAATTGTTAAGGTTGGCTGTTGCACTGCTTTTATGAAGTTACATGAGAAGTCTTCCAGACCTTAACGACTGTGCCAACTACAATTGGAGCAGCAAGCTTTAAAAAATAACTTAATGTATAATATTATTACTTTCAGATAAAGAGACTGATCCAGAAGTTCATCACAAAACAAGAAACCATCAGCTTGGTGGTCGTTCCATGCAACGTGGACATAGCAACTACAGAGGCTTTGAAGATGGCACAGGAGGTGGATCCTGATGGAGAGAGGACTTTGGGTAGATAGAACTAAACTTAGAAAAAGACTGATGGACAGATTACTTGACTTTTAGATAGTTCATTCTCTGTTTTTCCTTCTCTCTCTCAGGTATCTTGACCAAACCTGACCTGGTGGACAAAGGCACAGAGGAGACGGTGGTTGAAATTGTTCAGAATGAGGTCATCCACCTGAAGAAAGGCTACATGATCGTCAAGTGCAGGGGTCAGAAGGAGATCACGGATAAGGTGTCTCTTACTGAAGCAATAGAAAGAGAGAAAGACTTCTTCAACAATCACTTGATTTTCAAGTAAGTTTATTACTTTTGGGTAGTTTTAACAAATATTCTTACGGTGAAATTTGAATACTGTGATTTGAAATATGAGATGCACTCTTTGCCTTTTCTTATTTGCTGTAGCACTCTCTACAATGAGGGCCAGGCTACTATTCCTAAACTGGCTGAGAAACTCACCCTCGAGCTGGTGCATCACATTGAGGTGAATTCTTACTCTGTTAAATTAAGTTAACTATACGTCGCTTTGCTTACTTTCGGTGTTAAAGTTTTGACCCATGTGTGATCTGCAGAGATCTCTGCCTCGACTGGAAGAGCAGATAGAGGAGAAACTGGCACAGACTCAGGCCGAGCTGGATAGATATGGAATTGGACCCCCAACTGACGCAGTGGAAAGATTCTTCTTCCTCATTGATGTGAGCTCCCTCACTCTACATAACATTCACCTGGCTTCAAAGACAAATGTTCACTACCATGTATGAATGTGTCTTTGTCATGTGTGTGCTGCAGAAAGTGACGGCATTCACTCAGGATGCCATCAGTCTGACTACAGGAGAGGAACTCAAGTGTGGAGAAAGATTAAATGTCTTTTCTACGCTCAGAAGTGAGTTTGGGAAGTGGAATGCCCACCTGGATCGCGCAGGAGAAAAGAGTGAGTGTGACATTTTTTGATCCGGTCTACAGTTCGTCAACTGAGGGTTAACAAGGTCTATCTGACAAATAGGACAAATTTGAGGTCTATGTCTCAAACGGCTTTAAAGTTAACAGGGTCTATCTGCATCACTAATTTATGCAGATTTTGTATATATTTGCTGAGTCAGTGAGATCTACAAAGGTCTATCTCCACATGTTCAAGCATCATGTTAGTATCACAAAGGTCTATCTGCTGACAACCAATAGCAGGGCGGGAAATGAATCACGTGATCATTTTAAGCACAGGAATAACTTATTCAAAACGTTTTGCTGCCAACTGTTTTATATGTATGTAATCTAGTAGATAGTAGTTCAAGTTAAGATCATTAGTAGTTTAATACAAAGTATTCAGATTTATTAGCAAATATAATTTTCACTTTTAAGTTTCCTGCCACGTGGAACTTGTGTAAACATTTTTAGAGCTTAAAATAAAGCTAAGTTCATTAAATACAGTTGAGGGTTACATTTTCAATTTTCAGGGGGGAATGTCAGATAGACTTGGGACTCTGGTTTTCCAACAATTTCGGAACCACAAAGGTCTATCTGCAAAATTAGTTTTGTTTCTACCCATAATGCACTGAATTGGCCCAAATAGTCTTAACTTCACGACCTAGTGTGCAGCATGTGATATGTCAAAATTGGTTGGAATTGGTTTTATAGTGTCCACGTTATGAACGGTTGAATTTTCAAATGCGTTTTTCTCAAAACTCGTCAAAGTGCAGATAGACCTTGTTAACCCTCAGTTGACGAGTTGTCCATCAGCATGACTCTGACATATCCATTTGTGTGTTGCAGGTAACGAGAAGATTGAGACAGAGGTGGAGAAATATGAAGAGACGTACCGTGGAAGAGAACTGCCAGGCTTCATCAACTACAAGACCTTTGAGATTATGGTCAAGGACCAGATCAAACTGCTGGAAGAACCAGCTGTCAAGAAACTCAAGGATATAGGAGGTATATGGTTGAATTTTTATCCAGCAATACTTTCTTTATTTCTAAAGTTTCCTTTTCTTACCATGCAACCACCAGTGAAGGGCTCGGTCGAGATCAAGCTGATGTATCTTCTTGTTTTTCCATTTCCTCTAGACGCTGTTAGGAAGGTGTTCATACAGCTGGCCCACAGTAGCTTCATTGGATTTCCCAACCTCATCAAAATAGCCAAAGTAGACATCTTCTATGAGTCTCTCAAAGTGTATTTGCATATTTCTTTCTTGCAGTGTTCAGACTGACCAGAATCTTATCTTCTAGACAAAGATCGAAGCCATCAAGCAAGAAAAAGAGTCCACCGCTGAATCCATGCTGAGAACCCAGTTCAAGATGGAGCTGATCGTTTACTCTCAGGACAGGACCTACAGCAGCAGTTTGAGTGTCAGGAAGAGAGAGAAGAATGAGGAGGAGGAAGATGAACTCAAAGTCCCAAATGAGGAAAGGAGTATTGTGTACTGCATGGATAATTATGCAACACTTCAGGAGCTGATGCTGCACATTAAATCGTATTACAAAGTAAGTTTTAATGTAGATGGATGATTCAGGAACAAAGTTACAGTAAGGTTTAGACCCTCGCTTGTCAAACATTTCATTCTTTTTCCTCCTTCAGATTGCCGGCCAGCGTCTGGCCGACCAGATCCCGCTAGTGATCCGCTACCAGATGCTGCAGGAGTCTGCCGCCCAGCTGCAGAGGGAGATGCTGCTGCTGCTTCAGGATAAAGAGAATATGGAGTTCTTGCTGAAGGAGGATTGTGACATTGGCAGCAAAAGGATGAATTTGCAGAGTCGCCTCAAGCGCCTCATGAAGGCCCGTGCATACTTGGTGGAGTTCTAGGTCAAGGCCTAGTGGCATGAGTATACTGAACCTCTTTTATTTGTCACAAAGACTATAATTATGGTTGTAGTTTTTACTGTGTCCAACGTAGAATGGACACATTTTCTCAAGCTGTGCCATCTAAGTCAGAACAGCTGTGTGTGGGGAGTCTTTTTTAAATGTACTGTAAAATGGACTCATATTGTCTTTTTTTTTTGTAAGTCAAATGCCTGTTAGTTAATATGGCAAAAATATATCATGGGAGCACTCCGTATATGTCACATATCATGTTTCTGGTTCAGTTCCTGCCAGGGAACATTGAGCCAATAATGCTTTGTCATAGTTAGTTGTTATTGACTGGACCACTTTAAACAAGAAAGTTTCATACAAGTTATAATCAGGAACTTAAAATGCATATTTTCTTTTACATCTGTACAATTGTATTTGTTTAAATAAAAGATTTGACTTGAATTGTCTAATTTAACTATTCAAACTTGCTTTTACAGTTAAGACTACTCGGTCTCATAAGTCATTTTTCACTTAAGAGTTAAGAGAATTAGCGACTTCAAATAAAATCATACATGAACAATGATCAAAAGCGTCAATAACCACAATCCTGATCGGTCTTCTTCCAGGACAGTATAGCTGCAGCTTCATGTAACACCGGCTGACCTGAGACCTGTTTCTACAAATAGAACAGTAAACTGTTTCAGTTTCTTATTGTAGCCGCCTCGTGCCGTTTTCTAGCAGTTTGATTCTTAATGGATGTTAACTTTGTACATCCAAACTTGCTTACGACTACACAAAGAGTGTCAGTACATTATATACTATAGCTCCCTCGTGTGGTTTTAAAGGAAATGGTAACTAAAATCCCAGTTTGAGCACAAAACAGTTCTGTAATCCTTAATTATTAAAGTGTATCCAAGTACATTACGTTTCTTCCTCCATGTTATCAATTAGCAAATGTGGTCTTCCACCCTCAGCAATGAAATGTATGCATCAGTAATGCAAATACAAAACTGATTCAGTCCCAACTTCCAGTCCAGTAACTGTCCACCAATAATGATATAGATTCTTTCTTCTAATAACCATTAATGACTGCTTTTCTGTTCATCAATAACTTCTATTCCTGTGTTTATATCAGTCTGAAGTATCTCTCTTGCTTACAGTGCATTTCCAAACGTATGAAACTACACAATTTTGGTAAATACTTGAACAAGACAGATGCACGCAAGTCAGCTTTATTCAAAAATACATACAAAAGTATTCTTAGACAAACACAAAACGAAAATCATTTAAAAAGCGGTTCATTTATTTCTGTCAGGATCTCTACAAGTTCATTCACCAGTGTGTGCAGGGCTCCCCTGGTTGTTGTCGTCATTGTCTGATTTCTCATCATCTAGAAAAGATAAAAAATTATTAGCAAGGCATAGACACCTCTACTTATTCTAAACTTTACAGATGAAACAGATCAACATTTTGTGTTTTTTTTAACAATATACAGAACAGCCATTGAGGATTTCTTTTTTTCTTTATGGCATCGGAAAAAAAACAGTCAAGTATGGCATCCCCAATGTCCTTGTTTACTCACTCTCAAGTGTCTGCTGTAGTTCCTGTATGGTGCTGAGTAACACATGGAACTGCTTCTTTCTTAACTCCAACTGTGTGTGACAAAAGGGAGAGAAAAATCAAATATTACTAATGGTTGAGAACATTAAAAAGTTAGAATAGAAATGATGATACATGTATTTGGCGTCACCTTTGCATCTACGTTCTCCTTGATGTGAGACAGTTGCTGGAGTTCTTTGTCAAGCGCCTCCAACTGCCTGTAAGTGATCAAACCAACATTAAGCAAATTATACAATTATCATAAAAGCCAAAACGGCTCCAACACGTGAAGCATATCAACTCAATATCTGGATGAAACAAATGAGTGTGACTCACTTTAGCGTTTCATGTCTGTCTGGGTGTTGCTGGATAACCTTAGCTAAAGCATCGTACTCTGGAAAGAAAAAGAAAAAAAGTGAAAATGCGAGACAAGCAGAAACACAAAAAACTAGCATAAACTAACCACGATTTTATTATTCAATATTTTTGACAACATATATTGCCTTGAAAATGATTGCTAACCTCACCTTTTGTAAACTAAAACGCCTGTATAATGTGTCTGTCCGTTTGATTTATAAAAATACACAAATCATCCATATCATTTGTTAAAACACTATAATCTGTGAGCGACTGTATCACGATTTACAACTGAGATTGCAGTTGTATACAAAATAAAATGTAATAACCTGTGCTGTGTGTAAGATAAACTTTACTGTTCTCCTCAATGAAATGTATTTTCCCTTGTGAACAATTTAAGATGTTCAGTATTGATTAATGACGATATTTTAGTTAATAAAATGTCAGAAAGTTGTGAAAAGAATCACACGTCCGCAAAGCCCAATGTGCCTTCATTTTTCTAGTCTGGCCAACAATCCAAAACTCAAAAGAAATTCAATTTACAATGATCTAGAAAAGGGAAAATATCATCAAATTGAAGAAACTGGGAGTAGAGAACGGGTTTTTTCCTTGATAAATGACTAATCCATGGTCAGAAGAGTTGGCCATTTGACCATTTCATGATTTGGTCTACTAACTGTTTTAGCGCTATATTAAGCTGTAGTATGTATTGGTTTTACGTCAGCATGGTGGGACAAGACCTCCAATATGGCCTAAGGTCTTTCTCGGTCAATATAAAAAAATGGTAGTAAATGTATCCTGTAAATAAATACCGAAACTAAATCTAGAGCACTAAAAATGTTCTTACCTTGGCGATTTTTCCGTACTCTCTTTGCCCTCTGGATTTCCTTTTTGCATTCTGCTATCTTCTCGTGTGCAGATGTGATGTTTTGTTCTTCAATGTGGACAAAGGAGTGATAAGGTTATTTTGTAACACTGTTCCAACACAAAAACATAATGTGTTTTTGTGGCGACTCTGGTGGCCCAGGTCTGGTAGTTACCACATAGAAATGCAACAAATACAAGTATTTCTATTATATTAACAAATATACAGATGAGTTGTCAACAACTTGTGTTGAAAATTTTATTTAAAAAAGGGGGTCAGCCGGGGTTATAAATATTCAATGTCAGTGTCAGAAAATCTCTATTTCATACCTATGTTAGTGTAGATTTTCTCATAATTCTCCATTTCTCGAAGATTCATGTCATAAACCATCAACGTCTTCCCCATGGAGAATTCACACTGGGACAGTGTGCCCATCACCCTCTGATACTGTGTGAACCTAGACATAATTAGAAAACGGTTTATGAATCAAACATATTCTTCACCACAATTTTATAGAAATAATTTGTGACAAAGTCCAAATCTGGGGGTCTGCATAGCTCTTACCCTTCATCGGGGGTCCCAGGCGAGTTGCACCATTTGGTGAAACTCTTTAGCAGCACGTTGATTCGGCGGTCATCTCCAGCTCCGTCCCCGTCGATAAGAAGACGTTTCCGAATAACTTCATCTACAATAGGGGAAAAGGCATGATTCAAAGAGTCCAAGAGCCGCTGAGCTAACGGTTAGCTAGCTAACATGGCTTCTGTATATTAGCTGTTTTGAAAGCAAGCTGCTTCTACGTGTAGCATTGGTTCGGTTTCGAAAGTATGGCTTGATGCATATGGGCACTTTAAGAGCTTCGACACACATTTGTACTTGTGGCTTTAACCAGATAACTGAAATCATTGAATTAAAACGTTACTTACCATCCGTAACAGCTCCCATGTCTGTACTTGGCTAGATAAACTTTATTGAACAGCCGGAAGTGAACAAAGCAGAGAACAGAGAACCTCCGAGAACAGACGGAAGTGATTGGCCACAGAAGAGGTCTGCATTTAAAAGTTTTTTTTAAAAGCTTTATTTGAGTAAAAATCAGTACATTATTACCACCAGTAATATTATTAAATTATCTTAATACAATAATGTATCCTCTCATTCAAAAACATGGATATACTCTATTTCAAGATACAACCAATAACTGCATGAAAGGAAATGACTTTTAAAAAGAAATCAGCATCTCCATTGACATAAAATGTACACTGTAGAGTCAAAGGAAAACTTTTTGTTAAAAATAATCAGCAAAAGGGTCTTTATTTTTCATCATCTCAAAGTAAGGCTCTCACTTTAGGAAGAACAGGATAAGATATGTATCAAGTGAAAGCTTGAAGCACTGCTTCCCCTCACCTCGTTTTAGGATTAGCATTTAACTTCCAAACGTGTGTTATAAGTACCACTGATGACATGATGAGAGCATTTAGTTGTTTTGTCCCTGAACCTGTTTTACCACTATCAACAATTAGTTACATTTTCTAGTGGTGAGCAGCTCCTCCACTTCCTTTATTTTACAGAAATGTAAAGAATATAATGAATGTAAAGATAAAAAGGAATGAACATAGAGTACAAATGGAGCCATGACCATCCATCCATCCATCCATCGTCTACCGCTTTTCCGGGGCCGGGTCGCGGGGGCAGCAACTCCAGTAAGGAACCCTAAACTTCCCTTCTCCGGGCCACATCCTCCAGCTCTGACTGGGGGATCCCGAGGCGTTCCCAGGCCAGTGAGGAGATATAATCTCTCCACCGAATCCTGGGTCTCCTCCCAGCTGGACGTGCCTGGAACACCTCCCTAGGAAGGCAGCCAGGTGGCATCCTTACTAGATGCCCGAACCACCTCAACTGGCTCCTTTCAACGCAAAGGAGCAGCGGCTCTACTCCGAGTCTGTCACGGATGGCTGAGCTTCTCACCCTATCTCTAAGGGAGAAGCCAGCCACCCGTCTGAGAAAACCCATTTCAGCCGCTTGTACCCGTGATCTCGTTCTTTCGGTCATGACCCAGCCTTCATGACCATAGGTGAGGGTATGAACGAAGATCGATCAGTACATCGAGAGCTTTGCCTTCTGGCTCAGCTCTCTTTTAGTCACAACGGTGCGGTAAAGCGACTGCAGTACCGCCCCCGCTGTTCCGATTCTCCAGCCAATCTCTCGCTCCATCGTCCCCTCACTCAGCGAACAAGACCCCGAGGTACTTGAACTCCTTCACTTGGGGTAGGGGCTCATTCCCTACGCGGAGTAGGCAATCCACCGGTTTCCTGCTGAGAGCCATGGCCTCAGATTTCGAGGTGTTGATCCTCATCCCAACCGCTGTACACTCGGCTGAGAACCGATCCAGTGACTGTTGAAGGTCACAGACTGATGATGTCATCAGGACCACATCATCTGCAAAGAGTAGCGATGAGATCCTCAGGCCACCAAACTGCAACCCCTCACCTCCACGACTACGCCTTGATATCCTGTCCATGAAAATCACAAACAGGATTAGTGATAAAGCGCAGCCCTGGAGGAGGCCAACATTCACTGGGAACGAGTCCGACTTACTGCCGAGTATCCGACACAACTCTCGCTTTGGCTGTACAGGGATTGGATGGCCCTCAGAAGTGACCCCTCACCCTATACTCCCGCAGCATCTCATACAGTATCACCCGGGGGACCAGCTCATACGACTTCTCCAGATCCACAAAACACATGTAGACCGGATGGGCGTACTCCCAGGCCCCCCTATAGGATCCTTGCGAGAGTGAAGAGTTGGTCCGTTGTTCCACGACCAGGACGGAATCCGCATTGTTCCTCTTCATGAAGCCATGACAACATAATTAATCTACACATGTCAATTATATAGTCATCTGAAATGTTATACGTTGTGATTGCCAACTAACAATTGAATTAAAAATGGTGCTACATTTGTTATCTATTAAAGTAAAACAAAACATGGACAATTTGTATTTCATTCCCAAATTGGTGTGCCTGTCAAAAAGTTTTCCAAATCACTAGAAAACCTCACAGACTGTATTCGATATAGTGACTTATATGACACCACCTCGTTTGTAAAACAGTGCTCATCACACATTTTCTAAGTTGTATGCCAGATATCAGACCAAAATACTTCGACGATGGAGAAACTGCTTTAACTCATCAGTGTACGTGCGTGCTGGCGCAGTGACGTCTCTGTCCCAGAATGCAGTCTGGTAAACAGACATGGAAGCACCAGGTGAAGACCTCCACAGAGGCTGAGCACTGCACTCGCTCTTTCCCACCGTCTTCTGTCTCCTTCGCCCAGTGCATCCAGTTGATATATACCTGCCTGGTGTCACGTTTACGCCTACAGCACCCAGAGCCACGGTAAGAGTGAAGTTGTTGATCCGTGACGACTGCTAACGACTTCTGCTGTGCTGTCAGGCTTCTGCCAGCCTCCTCGCTAGCGCTAGTCACGGCTAGCTACAGGCTTCAGCTAGCAGGCTAATGTAGCCACCACTGCTCTCCAGTAGCGTTTGTACCAGTCACAGACCCACACTGGATAGAGCCTGTTTTCATGACACAACTCCTCATAGACATTGTGTCTTTTTTCACATGTCGTATTTACGATTAATGTTAACTTTGTCTTTTCTTTTGAAAAAATGATAATGGACGCTAGTGTGGTTAGTGTGTAGTAGAGGTGGGAGCAACGCTAGCCAGTAAAACTGTTTGCTCTTGTTGGTCCCTACAAGCTAATGTCAGCTAACAACTTTTCAAGTTGAGCACCTAACCTTCTTGTCAATGTCAAGTAGTTTTCTAAATTACATACCGTTATCATTTGCCAATCATGGCCTTTGATGTACTGTCTTTGTATTTCCCAAACCACGATTTGATTCAGCATAAGCTGCGAGTACTGACATGTTTACATTGCAATATAGCAGGCTGTTTGGAAGAACAAAGTTACAGTGTATATAATACATTCACTCACTCTGATTTCATAGTAATAGTCAGTGTATGTAGAAATGTGTCAGGGCTGGGTGACAATTCTATATGTTGTTGTGTTGACTGTCGTATTGGGATGATATCATGTTATGGTTTTACACAATTCTGTCTTCCAATTTACTCGTTTCAAGCAATTTCTCAAAGGGTTTTGTTTGATATGTGCAGTGATCAGCACACCAGTTTTCATTGCATTGACTGCCACTTTGTGTATGTTTGTATGATTACTGTATGTGTTTTGCATAGTCTTGCCATGTTATGATGTATATTGATTTTGAAAAAAATATCCTTATCAGTTCATATTAATCTTGTGACACTGATATCAACCACATCGCCCGTCCCTATAATTAAAGGAAAGGATATGTTGGACACCACCCAGCCATCGGCTTCATCTGTACAACCACTGAACAGCCACCATTCAACAACAATCTTAAAAGCCCTCTGCTTTTATTTGTCATATAGACTTCTGGCTGTACATTTTTCAAATCTCAATGTTTATTATCTAATTTCTAAGTTTACTCAAAGTTTTTGGAAAGTGGCACATTTGTGTCAACAACAAACAATGACAAAAAGGAAAGAATGGCTATTAGATTGAAGATCTGAGTTTCTGCTCCAAGCATCATTGACGGTGTTCTTATCAGTATTGTGTGAAAGGTTAGGGGATTGTAGCTGTTTTTAATGTAGTACAGGAAATATCAGACCGTTCGCGCAGTTATAACAATTTCCGAGCTCCAGTTTATGTTTAAGAACAAAGAACTAGATAACTGACTAGTCTTTTCTGTGTGTGTGTGTGTGTGTGTGTGTGTGTGTGTGTGTGTGTGTGTGTGTGTGTGTGTGTGTGTGTGTGTGTGTGTGTGTGTCTCCAGACTTCCTCTCAAGTGTGTGTGGCTTCCAACAATCGCCCAAACTGATGAGGATCGGCTGATAGACTTAAAAATAAGTTATTTTTTTCTTATTTTGCCAAGGTAAGCTCTCACATCTACTCATTACACTATTTTCTATAGTTAAACAATTATCACAAGTAGTTGTATAGTGCTTACATATGTTTATAATTGTTGCTCAGTCAGAGACATATTGGAGTTTAGTATAGCGATTTTATAGTAATTGTTTTCCAGGGAACCCATTACTTTGGATTTTTTTTAATGGTTAGTTTAAACGAATACAACCCAAACCTTTGTTTTGCCTGTTTGTGGATATCAGAAACTAAGGGTTAAAAAAAACATACATTCATCGTTATAAAATGAGTGTGCAAGAACAAAGGAAAAATACTTCACCTGCACTCTTTCTTTATTATAAATTCCCTTACTTGGAACAAATAGAAATCCCTGTAAATTCATTGCAATCCACTACAACATTCCTGCATTGAAAACTATCTGCTTTGGTGAAATATTCATTAGTATTTTGTTGGGACTCACTTTTTGTTAAGGCTACAGCAACAGTGTGTTGCCTATTGAGGCTATAGTTTGTACTGGTGCTGTGTAGGGTTGCATATATGGTGAGGTGTATATTGGATGTGTTAATTTGACTGTGCATAAATATTACAGATACCCTTTTAAATGTCATGTAATCCAATACAACAACACAACCTCAGCAAATGGCTAGCACTACACAAAGGCAGCATGTAATTACAGACTTTTGTATTGGACTGCCTAATATTGTACAGGGGACATTTATTAGTCATTAATTGTATGTTACCAGAAAATCTCACAAGAAATGCCGTGTGTGAGATTACAATGCATATCTAAAAGGGGCTATCCTGAGATTTAAATATGTTATATTAAAGAAAAACAACCACACTTCCTGTCCCATCCCAGACATAGTCGGTGATACTCATCGAGCTGCACAAATATTAAGATATTAATATGTCATAACTTAAATGGTGTGCTAGTGTAGGCTATTAATGGACTGGTAATGAAAGAAGGCACCGCTGACCCTCAAAAAAGCCACACCAAAAAATGTCATCCACAGGGTTTTATAATTTATGGCAGCGGCTAAACGAGTAAATTAGACAATAAAGCGAAAAAAGCTTTCCTTTGCATCACTCTTGAAAAATACTTTTAATGTTTTGTGTCATTGTGGGAAATCTACTTGTGTCGGGCCAAATCAATGTCGCACAACTGTGTATACTACTGATTTATATGTAGAAGAGCCATTTCAAATCCCTGTAGAGTATTATGTGTCAACACACTGTTTACTGAACGCAATGCAAATCTAATCTGTCTACTATTTTTCAAAAGAAAATAACAAGGCACTAAAAGTTCAAATCCATATTTTCACGTGTTTTCCACCTCAAACAAACGGCTTCATGCTTATTATGCCTGCTCTCCCAGTTGTTGTAGGTATCAATATTAAAGTAGTACAGTGAAATCTTATTGACCAACAAGGTAACCTGAATGTAATATACTGTATTCTACTCAGGTTTAGACCTGAGTGCCAGTTTTAGATTTGTTGTTGGAGTTGTTGATCCAAATTCAAACTTCAAGCCATCCCTTCAGAAACCTATGAGTGATATCAAAGCCGCTAGGTCCATGTTTTTCTACAGTTTATGGTTTGACCATTTAAACAGTTTAAACAGTATGATTTTCTAAGTCAATAGTATGGAGTGCTCATATCTTTTGAACACTTTGATACAATGCATCAATGTGTGACTGCGGTGTATGCTATGCATATGTAATATAGAAAGGAGTAAAGCAAATTTAAAAACAAATCTGTGGGACACTGGCAACATGTTCAGGACGAGTTTCTTGATTTGTATTTAATGTTGTCCAAAGACAAAGCCAAGTTTCTGAATTGTACACTTGAAATTAGCAACAGAGGGCCATGGTCGTTCTTGCTCAAGCCTCTTCAGTATACGTGCCAATTTTACAAACGGTATGATACCAGCAAATATCAAATGATATCAGCAAAATTGAGTAGAAGGCTTTTTGAACTGGCCTTGTTTTTATGTCATGACTGACAGATGGCTGTGTTCCTAAGAATATCTGAGGATTTGAGATGGAAAATATAAATGATTACATAGAATTAGCCACTACCTCATTTGTATAACATAGGAAGGACGGTGCCAGACAAAGACTTGAAATGCTTGTGCCGATTGTAAGTCTAGTCAGTGAGTGTATTACTTTGTGTCTTTTCAAGAATCATAATTGTCAATACTGAATGTTGTCTGCAGCAAGACGACATACAGAGCCTCCATTTCTTGTTTTCTTGCTTGTCAGCTTTTTTCAGTTGGGGAAAAAATCACATACTTTTCATTTTGAAAGTGAAAGCAAAGACAACTGGGCTTTGGGTAACTCTGTCTTTACACTTCTGAAAAGTTTAGGAGCCACGGGGGAATCTGTTCAAGTCTGTTACATCTCATTAAGTGTCATTCTTTCATAGACATTTTGTGAGTTATATCATTTGAGTCTGACTTCCTTTCAATGGCAATTTAACAGTTACTGATCAGTCATCCATGAAGACTAAATCAACTTTGTAAATATGTTTCTCCTGTATTCTTTCACAGAAGAACTCACATCAAAATTAGCATCTACATTCAAAAAACATAATGCATATAGTATTACAAAGACACCAATATTAAGTCTACTTATGGATCAGTACCTCTTCAAAGTTATGGTTAATGTCTACAAAATGTGACATTTGATTTGGAAATTCTCATGGCTGATACGTTTTAGATTTTAAATTATTATTATTATTATTTTTGCCTCTATAAAGCTGTCATTGCAAGATGTGATATTCCAAATTTGCATAAGAATGATGAAGACTGTTATCAGGCATCCTTGAGTGTCACACCAACACAGGTGTTTATATATTGAGGGAAATCTCAAAATCAAGTCCTTATTTATTGGCCAACAACACGCACAGTTTTTATATATAGCCAGTAAATAGGCAGTAATAATATGCTGTTGATATGGTGAAGTTTTACAAAACTGCTGTAAATATTCCAAAATATAAGCGGCTATGATGCAACAAACGGTGGCATACAGTCACATACTGTTTTATTATTATTTTTTTAATTGTACACTGTGTACTGTAGGGCTATGTGATGCCTTACCATGGTATACTATACCATACTTAAATGTATTGTATATTTATTTTTCTATAAATTATATAATATTGCTACATATTACTGTGTACTCAGGGTTAATGTATGTGTAAGTCATATTTGTGACTTGTAATGTAATATTTAATGAGCAACATTAACCACCAAGCCAACTAGTTGTATGTAAAATACATGAAAGCCAGGGACCCAATAACCCTCAGATAGACTGCCAGTCAATTCAGTACATGTCAAATGTTGTATAAGATGTGTACTTGTTGCTAGTCAAGTGACCACACACTTGAGGGGCGGGTGCGGTAAAACAACACGCGTTCGCGCGTGTCAATCAGTGAAAAAGTCCTCCTATCCCGAGCGCGACCAACGCTGACTCTCGTGTTGTTACATTGTAGCGGAAAGAATGTCGGAAAGGGCCGAGGATGACGTCAGGGGGGAGCAGCGCCGAGCGGCCAGGCAGCAGCTGAAGCAGCAGCAGATCCAGCGGGGAGAAGGCTCCACAGCAATGGCGACTGTTGCGGAGCGGAGATCCTTGCCTAGTCCAGAAATAATGCTGGGGCAGCCTTGGAGCAACTGGGTCGACGCCGCCAAACTCCACGGCAACGACGGTGAGTTCCCCAGCGCCCCGAATGTGCGCGAGGAAGCGAGGTAGAGCGCGACAGTTGCCAGTCCTGTCCTTTTTTTGGCCGATTGCATGCAGTTTTTGGTGGAATATGAAGAAACGCTACTGGTAGCAACAGCACGAGCAGGCAAGCAAGTGCAACTATTTATTTGTCTGTGTGTCGGATCGCCTCGTTTTCAGGTGCTGAATCGGAGGAAAGTTTCAAAGACTTCGGGAAAAATCGAGAAGCCATGCGTTTGTGCAGAGAAGGTGAGTGCTTTTTCTCTCTAGGGCCAAAGGTGTATTTTGGTTCTGGAGGTTTGCACACATACACACACATGGATTCAAACACTTTACACGCGTCGTTAAGCCAACATGTAAACCTACTGTAAATAAGGAATTTATTGGACAACCGGATACAATAAGTGAATAATTTCTTGTTCGTGTGGCAGTTGACATTTACATCTGTCCCTAAAATAACTTAACGGTTAACAACTTAGACTTGCTGTTCTTGGGTTTAGGCCCAAACATTGCAATAACAATGTCATATTCTGCTTGGAGAATGAATTTAATGGACTTTATTGTTCACCATTCAGCCAATATATATGAAACCATCCTCTATATTTCATGTGTCCCTTAAAGCAACAGCAAGGTTTGTTGCCTTAAGAATTTTAAGGTACTACAAATTTTTAAAGTTCATTTTTAGAATCTTGTTCAAAATGACAATCTTAAATGGAAATGTCACAGTAAAAACAGCGGGACTTTTTGTAAAAGCCCTCTCTTAGTCACAGTTCTATTTAAATTGTCCTATTTCACGCGCTGCGCCAATGCAAAATATGACCATATGAACAGTGATGTTTTTGTTACCGCATATTTTGATAAATATTGTAAGAAAATTGAACAAAACGCAAACGCATAATTTGGCTCCTGAGCCACAAAGTGATGTTTCAGAGCAGCTTAACACCTTAGCATGTTAGCTAATTTGTCCTGCTGGCAGGCCTGGATTTAAAATGAACCTCACTACTACAAAGGTAAATTGTTATAACAATAATTGTTGTTGTTTAATTATAGATCAACAATTAAGCACTATTTTCCAGGCCCGCCAAGTTCTTAAGATTGATCAGAATGAGCAAGTTGAGTTAACAGGATGAGTTAAAAACCTGTTTATTTCCCTCAGAATTTAATGAATGAATGACAAACAAACTTACTTCCTACAGTGATTGTAGTTTGAGACCTAGCTTAATACAGTTGAATGAAATCTTTCACGCTTCGCTGAAGTCGCTCACTGTCCACCACATCCACTGCTTCTTTTAATCACGCTTTCAGAAGAAGAAAACCTATATTACCTATATTCTCAAGGACACATGAGCAGGGCATGTCAAATGTGACCTTGCTGTTTATGTGACGGTCATCGCAGCTACTAGGACACCAAGATTAACAAACGTCCTTTTTTCTTTGAGCTGTATTACAGAACTACGTGCAGAGGGAAAATAAATGTGTCCTCTAATGTTTTCTGTTCTGAAAATCTGTTTGTGTGTATAATTTGGCAGAGAAAAATTACACTAATTAAGCAAAAACCACTAGGATCATCTTTAGACACTCGGCACCATCATTTATCGGCGGCCAACAACGAAGCGATCACTTTGGTGTGAATAATTGTCACTGAATTTGAGTTTTTGGACACCAATTTATGCAACATTTTTGGAATGTTTCTGGTTCTCTGATGATGCATTTGCAGAGCAGGGCATCTATCTGAAGTTATATTGCAATAAGGAAATCGGGAAAGATGGCACATTTCACCTTGGTCCCATTATTTTGGCCCACACTTATGATGTCATCAGTGTGTCCAGATTGTTTTTTCCCTCTCCACGTGTTGCTGTAAAGGAAGGGGTTAATTGCAGGCTCCTTCACTTATGCAATTGGTCAACAATGTGGTCTGTGTGCATACCCTAAGTATGACCATTGCACAATGTCAATAGCATGTCCTAGAGGCGACCAATGACAAAAAAATAGAGCTTTCATATTTAATCTAATACGAAACATTTAAATAAATAGGGTGAGATACAATGCACTGCATATACAGAGGTGGCGGGTCAGCTAAAGAGATTTGAAAGTGGATGAGATGACAGCTGCAATGATTAGTCGACTAAGTGATTAGTGGATCAACGGAGAAATTATCCACAACTATTTTGATAATCGTTCAAAGGTTTTTAATGCGAAAATGGCAGATCTCAAATATGTAGATTTACTGCTTTCCTCTGTTTTATATCAAACTGAATATCTTAAGGTTTGGCACTGAAAACATTTTCTGACCTTTTATTTTAGTTGCGGCCCTAGATAAGACTATTGTAACTCCAGGTCAAGAAAGCATTTTCAGAGGAATGCAGAGATGTGTGTGTGCGCATGTGTGCGCATGTGTGTGTGTGTTACAAGTGGATGACTACACCTCTCCGCCATGACTCACCACCGGATTCCTCCTGTGGTGTAACCGCACACGTATTCTGACACACAGATGATTAACACATTTTGAAAATGTATTGCAAATAATAATTGATAAATTCACTCATCTGAATTTTACAGTGGCACTGTCACACTGTCAGGGAAGCTGTGGCCAGTGTCAGCCACAGGTCAGATTCAGCCTGCGTGTGTGCTGCTCAGAGGCTGCCAGAGCTGCTACTATTCCACCTAGATCATTCATCACTGCCATGGATGAGGATGCTGAGATTAACTGGAAGCTCATTCTCCTCCTCTGTCTCGTGCTCACATGCTCTCTTTCTCCTCCTCGAGTGCAGGTCCTCTTCTCACTCTCCCTTTGTCTCGCTGACGCCTCGGCCTGCTTCTCTGCTCTCTTTCTCTCTGTGCTTTTTCTCCGCGCTCCTTTTCTTGGCTTCGCTCGGTCGTTCGGACTCCTCTTTCTCCTCCACGGTGACTTCCTTTCTCTCTCTATCCTTTTCATCTCCTCCTTGCACAAGAAGAAAATGGAGACTCAGAATGTGGCAGACACAGTGGCATTGTTGGACCACTTTTCAAGTCAGGCCATTTCAGTGGTACAGTTCAGTCGGTGCCAGTGCGTTGAATGCAGAGTGGGGAGGTGATCTAGCCGGACGGCTTTTATAGTTGAGCCAACTGTTATGGAGAACGCTCCAAGTGAACAACAGCAGCAGTTGGGGAATGAGTTTCGTTTGACCTTGCTTCAGATCCAGCAAGGAAATGTGGTTGGCCTGTTGGACTCTGCAGTTCTTGGCCTGTTTCAATAAATGATTTGAGAGAAGGTGGAGTTTTGAATGGAGAATACATGGGAGGTTTTTGATTTTAGCAAATATGTGTACTCTCTTTATTATTTCAATATGCTCGTGGTGCAGGACAATGGCTCGCAGAGAGTTGGATGAAAACAGACATGGAGAAAAGAAAAGGTACCCAGAACTCAGGCCAGCTTCCAACGTCACATTTCTGCACAATTCTCTTTGCATAGTTGTCAGACCCTTGTTTATGCACATCGGCAGTGTGCTTCCCTACTCAAGTTCCATATAATTGAAATGCCTTTGTCTATTAAGTGAAGACATTTGCCTTTTCTCCTTGGCAGACCCCATCCGCTGTGAAAATTAGTCTTTTCGCTCCATTGCTGTTGAAGGAGACACTTAGCAGAGTGGTTTCAGACAATTGGCACGCATTAAGTAGCATCAGGCTTGTCAATTAATCCACACAAGACTGCCACTGACCTCCCTGAGAGGGAATCCCGGCAGGTAGGCCCTTTTTATATGGCCATTGCCTAATGGCCCTCATCCCTTCTAGACTTGTGATGTTTGGAGAACCCTTGACGGTCCTGGCGGAGTACATATTGAAGAGGGTCTCCACTTCTCTCCTCTTGTATCCTGTCTTCTGCTCATCTCATAACGCTCCAGGCAATCTCTTAATTAGCCTCCTTAATTAGGTGGTTTCTAGTTCTGTGCGCCAGGGTAAATTTTGATCACATTCTGGTGAAGAGTGTCACTTCCCTCTGATTTGCCCTTGAGTGGCTTGTGAAGCGTGAGGCTTGGTTCATTCAATTGGGTGGCTTGAGATGCTTGAGATGCTTGAGCGGCATGCCTGCCGTTAGTGTAACCTTGGAGCTCATGGTTCTTGTGCTTTTTTTTGATTGTGCGCCTAAAAGTTGCACTGCCTTAGAAGCACTACAGGAAATTTCCCTTCTTTACACCCCCCCCCCCCCCTGAAATCAGCCATTTCTTCAGTTTCTTTTCATTTCAGTTCATCCGGATGCACCGCCATGAGACAGAAACGTCCATCTCAATATCCTAACAGTTCCAACTGCTTGTTTTGTCTGACTAACGGTCCAAAACCCAAATATATTCAGTTTACTGTCTCATAAAATGAAACGACTTCAACAGTTAATCTACTATCAAAAGTTGCAGATTATTATAGTGTTGCAGCTCTTTTTTATTTATTTGAATCCTTCGTATCATTTAATGGCAGTGTATACATACTTTAGAAATATTGTTTGAACTAACAAATTGTTAGACCTGAATTTTTAAAATAAGAATTCATTATGAATTGAAATACAAGAATACGTTTTGGTGACTCTTCATAGAGTTGTGATGTGCAAGAAGTCTTTTTGAATTAAGACGGCCAACCTTAGGAGCATGACAGGGAGAGGAGAAGTTACTCAGTAGAACAACAACACAGGAAGCATGAGGGAAAACATGGATTTCTTTTCTTCCTTAATGATGGCTCCTAACTCACACGATCACCCACACTACGCTACATACAGTACATCTTATATGTGCTGTTTGTTTGTATCGGGGAGGGACGGTAATTCTTTGACGGCGGATAACCTTTAGATTGCTGGCTCGGCCCTTTTCCTGCTTCTTATCATTAGGACGTTCTCTATGATGAATGGGAACTCGTACTTGGGAGAGATCTGTATTTGCGTCTGCAGATTGCTCGCCTTAAGTGAGCTCTTCAGTTTTTAAAAATATTCTAGATATAGAAACGTGTTTTTAATTGGTGTGTTGTGATCTTCTTGAAAAACATAATGCCATCAAACAGGAGTCGCTGTATGATGAGCTATTCCAGTGCTATGACAACAAATGTTTCAATATAGAGTCAGAGTCTTCTGCCAACTGGAGCACCAGGTGAATGTTTGTTTGTTTTTATTCGCCTCTCCTTGACTTGTGCCATGTCTGGTTGATTCTCCCCCTGTTTAGACATGCCCATATTTGGCCAGTGTCCCGCACAGGACGACTTCTACCTGGTGATGTGCAGCCACTGCGGCCAGGTAGTCAAGCCCCAAGCCTTCCAAGCACACTACGGTAAGTCAAGCACACGCATACATGAGACTGAGAATATGACCACAAATACTCATGTACTAAATATTTGATTCCACTGGTAAAATAGTATTTACACAAAGGTAGAGCTCCTGTTTTTGAAGCTTTTAGAAATTAATGAAAAGTAAAATTATATTTTAAGTAATCCCCTCACACACTTTTACAGGACACTTTTATAAGACAGCCTGTCCTTATTTTTTAATTAAAATGTTTTGATTATTTTACTTACAAATTTTAATTATTTGCTTTTATCAGTAGCCTATTTGTGGCGGCCATCTTCTCCGATGTATAGTAATGTCATAAATGTCATGTTCGATAAAGAGACGATTCAAATTCAAATCATCCATTTCCAGATGTCTGTTGTTGTCTCAGTACGAGGCGTAGTTCAGGCACATGTGGAAGCACGTAGAGCTGCGTTAGAAATGAGAAATCCACCCAGTGCAACGCGTGTTATAAAGGAGTGTTTTCCATGAAGACACCCGTCAGAGTTTTGTCGAGAACTGTTGCACGGCGATATTTGACGGAGTGCAGGAAAACCCCTGAAATATTCTTATTCATCTTTCATGCAAACATCATGCAGAGTTAGCTTTTACAAGTTTCTGAATTGTATAGATAACTCCAGACGAGAAGGGGGAGTGGACAGTAGATCAGTGAAGAAGGAATTAAGAAAGTAGTCTTCATCTGTAGGAACATATACCACTTCAAGGCTGGTGGTGATATTTCACACATTAACACACTCTGGTATCACTTCTCCCTCAGCCTTTGTATTCCCCCACCACTTTTCCTTCTCCACACAGTAACCCGAGATGGGACGCCACAGACTTTGATTTATTTATTTATTTAACTCACTGTCTCACTTGTGTGTGTTTACAATTCCCCTGTTAATATTTGATGTGGCTCTCTCTCTCACTCTTTGCAGTAATGTACTTTTTTAAATTTATTTTTAACACGCACTGCTCAGATCAGATTTCTGGTTCTGTTAATACTTTAGGGATGCGTTTCAGTGCGTAGATTTCCACTGCTTAGAAGTTAAGCTGGATCTTTGACTAAAGTGCTAAAGTAAATGGATGAATTATAGATCTGTGAATAGAGTGACTGCATCACTGTGGATCTCTTGAACTTGACGGTGTTCACGGCAAGTTCACAAACGCCCACAGTCACTGAGAGAAACGAGCTGTGTGTTCACGTTCAAACATTTCCTTGAAATGGTATCTTCATGTTAGAGTGACACCTACCATGGACTGGACTGTTTAAAATTACAATGTATATCAAGTCACTTTAAGAGTCTGTTCATGTGAGAAATCTGAAGTCTTCAACCCTTATTAGCACCCGTCTTTGTCCCATCACTACACTCGCACCCAGCATCTGAATCACACATCTGAAAGCATTCTCTTCTTATAATTTGGGTCTTTTTTTGTTCCTGTCAGTCGTGTGCCTTCCCCATGAAGTGTGACAGCAATTACAGTTATCTGGGTCAGCCACAAGATGGAGCTATAACGGCACATGGCGCCTTGAGGAAGTGTTCTTGCTACTGTGTCAACCATATACAAAAGGAGACACTGCTTCACAATATAGACGGATACTAAACCAGTAGTACTTGTGATTGTTACAGTTGAGTTGCCTTCATACCTTCATGGAGATGTTGAACGAGAAGTAGACAAACATTGGAGCCCATTACACTGACAATGAAGTAAAATAGTGCGGACAACATGGCAGTAGGCCATCGTACGTCAGGGATCAGGGATTGTGAATGCAGACAGTGGACAATCTGATACGTCTGAAAATATCGATGCATCTCCAATAGTTGGATTAATAATTCTTAATCCCCTGTGTGCTACTTTATTATTGTGTAAATTAAATTATGCAAATTGTTACACGCATGCATCGCTTCAGTACCACCAGACTACAGACCGCTTCTTTCCTCAGGCCATTCTTCAACTCATCCTCCACACTCCACCATTAAACAATATTTGAGTTTTTCTTAAAGTAGTGTAAAGGGACTACAACTGCATTAAATTAACCTTGAACCTTGGTTGGCAGCGAATGGGGATCTGAATTTCCATTCACGTAGGAGTTGTAAGCACCGGAAACGAGCTGCAGCTAATCTGCCGATTAAATGTTTTGATCCTTTAGTCTAGAAAATGTTAGATAAAAGTAGAAAGTGCTGATCACAGTTCGTTACAGCCTAATGTGAAGTCTTCAGATGTCTTGTTTTGTCTGACTCGCAGTCAAACACGCATTTACCATTTTACAGCGATTGTAAAAATGTCAAACATTCTCTGGTTCCAGCCTCTCAAATTCACGTATCTGCTACTTTTCTCAGTTTTATGTTTTGATAGATTACTTAAACAATGAATTGATAATTTTTCTGTTGATTGACTCGTCGTTCCAGCTTCACACAGGAACAGTCTAAATCCAAGTGAAATTCTGTGGCTCTTCTACTTACACATGGCCATACATAGGAGTGAGTGAGAGTGCCCACGCTGTGACTTTCCTCCCGTCTTCCTCCTTCTGATGTCATTATAGGAACACCCCATGTGGCGTTAACACGGAGCAAAGTCACTGATCTCAGCACCATTGAGATGGTCTCAATATGATTTTTGCGGGCTTCTTTGAGCCCATCTGTCTCCCGTTAGGTGTTTGCGCCTCTTGGCTGAGGCTGAACCCAGCAGGGGGGGCCACTCACCGCAGAATGGGGAGCTGAGAGCTCGGCTGCCGTTTTATGCCTTTACTTATGAACTTGTGGAACAAAGACTCGTCTCCTCGCAGCTCTGCTCACACACATTGCCTTGGCTGAGCAAACTCACACAAACACACAGTTTTGGATCATGCACCTTGAGCTTAGAGAGCAAGGAAACTAACCATAGTGTATTTGTTACTTTGGCACGAAGAGCAGGCTATTATTATTTTTTATTGTACAAATAGTTTAGAGGCCAGGCCTTGCAACGGCTTGAACATGGTGCTTGTGCAGATCGTAGTAAGGCCATCACGCTTGTACATTAGGGTTTATTCTCACTCAGTCAGGGATTCCCCTTTGCACTGAGCCGACTGTTTGAAAGAGGATATTAAGGTTCCTCCTTTTCCATGTGGCTGCTGTTTTTTTTCCCTCCCACATTTTTCTTGACTCCTTTTTATTCTGCCGCTGGTGTTGGCTCTCTTGTCTCCGTGTATGTGCTTTGTGGACAGAGCACTGAGCGTCATGCTGGGTTTTCCTGGTGTGAGTTTGTGCAGGGTGTGCTGTTGACTGTGACCGGGATAAGACAAGACAGCAGGGGGAGGAGGGAATGAAAGAGAGGCCTCTAAGTAGAGGGAGGGAAGATATCTGGAGTGAGTCGTGAATGGGTGTGTAGAGAGAGGCCCCTAGGTGAGAAGAGGGCACTCTTAAACACATTTCTTCTTCCTGAAAGGGGAAATTGGAGGAACACTAAACAATTTGAAGGTGTGTGTTGAGGGAAATGGGGTGTGGCAGCTTTGTGTGTGTTAGCGTCCCCTCCAATATTTCTGCAGCAACAAGCTGGTTTGCAGATCACCCGCTGTGAGTTTTGGCCTACGGCCCGGCTCCCTGCTACACCGTGGAGTTAGCTAAGTAAAAGGTTAGCTAACCAGGCCCACACCTCACCATGTTAGCTCTCTGCCGACACAGACACTTTCTGTGCTCCTGCAGCTGAAGCCTCTTACATTCACTATAGGGCTCGGCTATGGCATACGTGTTATCTTTGCCTGGTTTTAAAGGCTGCAATACAGTAAAGTGATGAACTGATGAACAGACTTGTTCTAGCTGATATATCGTTGGCCCACTTAGTCAATTATATCTACATTAATGATTATTTATTTATCAAAAATCTCTTTGTGTCATTAGTCTACCCTAGAATAGCGTCGCGATATTGAGGTATCTGTTCAAAAATATATTTGATAGATATTTGGTTTTCTCCATATCGTAGCATCAGTTTTTAATTTTTTTTGCTATTTTGCTCATGTAACACTGTTTACAAGAAGAGGGTCAAGTTAATCTTCAGTTGCCCTCTTTGTCCTCAGCTCATCAGTGGACACGGCTGTCTGTCTGTCTGTGGTATGGTAAGAGTGTCTGTCTGTCTGCTGTCTGTCTGTGAGGGAGTGTCTGTCTGTCTGTCTGTGGTATGGTAAGAGTGTCTGTCTGTGAGGGAGTGTCTGTCTGGTCAAAATTTAAAACGTTGGTGTAACATTATGAGGTTTTTGTCCAGCCTTTTTCGTGGGTAGTTTCTGCTGTGGCAGTTAAGGAACTCTAGACTCTATGAAATGTGCAATGAGTCTCTGTTGTGGGACTGTAGTGGTAATGTCAATGGAATTATTGTGTGCTGTTGCCAAAATTAGCAAGAGCTTCCTTTTTGAAAATGCAAACCCTTATTATGGGTGCACATGCAAAAGGCAAATGTTTTGATAATGTTTGGAAACTGGTGTACTTTCTTTTAGAGGAAGAATATTTAGTTTTGGATGCTCATGAGCATTTCTTCCCTTCTATTTTTGTTTTTCGATCCACATCTCTGTATCACACTAACCTTTTCTGCTGTCATTCTGCCTTTCATCAGTTTACACAGTAGCTGTTCTTAGAGGTGCAGGCAGGAAATGAAGTAGTTGACCTGTTGGCTTTTTCTATTTCAGGCATTGAGTTGGCATGAATCACAAATGCTGCTTATTTGTTGTTGAGGTAACCTTCTTCTCACTATTGTCCGAGGAAGATTTCTATGTTTTATGGTTTAATAATTGCCACATTTACATTAGTCTGTTTATAGTTGTGTGTAAAAACCTTTTGTGATGCTTCATTCTGATCATGTAATTGAGTTCATAATTCAGTTTTAATGCCATCCTGCTTTATACTGTCGCTCCAGAGAGAAGACACAGTTCGCCCATCAAGGCACCCTCCACCTCGCCCTTCCCTGTGTCGGGCAGGAACCGGAGCAGCGGACTTGGGCCCGGGCTGGGCTCGGGGTCTGCAGCTGGAGTGGCGAGTGGAGGCATCCTTAGTCGAACTTCCACCGCTGGATCCAGCTTATCCTCCTCCTCCAATCCCAAACTCCTCAAACCAGCCAAAGAGAAGCTGCCAGGGATTCAGCGAAGAACCCCCTTTGCACCCTTCAGGACGTCCCAGCTGGACAAGATGTAAGTTTCACTTTTGCATTATAGTGTTTTGCTAGGGTTGTGCAATTTTCCCATATACACAAATACTAGGGCTGAACAATATTTATATCAAAATAGCCATTTAAAAAGATTGAGCCAGTGATTGGCTGTAATAACTGTTGCCTGTAAATGTACACGGCTGTGGTTAATTAATGTTGATTTGGTTTGTTGGCAGATTAACAAAAAGGAAATCTTGGCTGTTGTCTGGTTAACTTGCTCGCTGGTGTCGGTACCTTTACACTCGATAGCTTAGTGGAGGAAGAAACTACCGCTCTGTATAATTTATTTTCAATAAGGAAGTGGTCGTTATCCTTTTACTGTTAAAAAGACCTAACTGCAAGTCTTACATAAAGTATGGATGTCAGGTTTGGTAATCATTAATCAAAATGAACAAAATGGTATAATCATGACGATGTTAAAATTCTGATATTCATACACAAGTATCAATCAAACACATCTACACGCATGCATTGAAGCTCGTGTTCACACTTTGTACTGATTATGTTTTTATTATCGTCGTATTCCTTGTGTTTGAAAAGTTCCTACTCATTTTACAGGATGCAATTTTAAATGAAGAAGAGTTGTAAGTGCAGTGTGGTGTCACTATGGTTAAAGTCATATATATTCATATATATTTGACACCTATTTTTTTTTTTTTGACCTAATCTGTGATAAATGATGGATCATATTAGATTTATGTTTTGTCCTCCCAGCCCCCTCCATACGTGCACATCTGTCTCTTACCATGCGTTTCTCACTGGCTCCGTGTTTCTAACTCTCAGCTTCCTCCTTGCGGCCCTCTTCATCTCTGTAACCTTCTCTTCCAGCCTCACCCCGGCTGTCAAGGTGGAGAAGATGCATCTGAGGGTGGACTCGTCAGCTAAGCTTGTGCAGGCCCCGTCTGCGCCAGCCACCACCTCATCCTCCTCTACATCCTCCTCTAGCACCACTGTGAGCTCCAACACTACCACCATCACCACCTCTTCCTCATCATCATCATCAGCCCTAAAACCAGGCCTTAACTGTCCCTCCATACCAAAGCCTCCATTACTGGCCCCGGGTCAGATTCCCAACGGCAAGGGACACCTGTCAGTCCTCTCAGACAAGAAGCAGGACAGCAGCAGCAGTGCCAGTAGCAGACGCCACATTAACAAGAAAGTGACAGGTCAGTTGGAGAGGAAATGGAGGGAAACGACCGTTCCAGTTTTGTGCTCTCAATACTTTTGTCAGTTCTGATTCATGAATTCAGTTTAGATTATGATGTGCAGTATTTTTATACTGTCTCATTCAACATATTTCTGTTTTTGCCTAAAATAGTTAGTGTTCTCACCTTGATTAGTCCATTTCATAATCGGTTAATGGATTAATTAACTGCCATTGAAAGCCATACAGGACACTTGATCTTGTTATCCTGACATCAGTAATCCGGGTTTTTTTTTTAATCACAAAAGTTTATCGAAGTCGAATATTTTACGTAACAAAAGGCAGAGTTAAGAAAGTTACCAGAGCAGGTGATTTGTCACAATGTATGTAAGTAACAGTTTTCTTCTCCCTCGCTCCTCTCCCTCTGTGCCTTCAGAACGCGAGTACAATGCAGATATCCACTGTGGCGTTGTGGATATGACAGCTCGGAAACCATGCACAAGATCCCTAACATGCAAGGTAACCAGTCTCTGCTTTGTGCCGAGCACTCGGGCTGTATAAACCATATCATTTAAGACATAATACTGGTAATGTTCTACAACAGAACAACAAATCCCATTAAAGGAACACATTCTCAAACTATTGGTTTTCTATTCTTCCTCCCTATTTGTGTAAGGAACTATAAACTATATCGATCCAGCAGCTTTTGTGAATATCTTTCCATTTTAACAAGCCTACACAGAGTTGGTGATGTGCCGTTAGCAGTTAAATCCATCTTTCCCTTTACAACGTTCAACATATGGGAGGACCAGTCCTACCCAGGTTTACTAGCTTCCACTTGGAAAATGGAAATGTGTTATGCTTGGTAGCTTGCTAATATTAGCACTGATTTCCACAAGACATTACTTTTCATTCATTTTATTTCAACACATGCTGAGTCATCAGCAGCTCCTGCTCTTTGTTGCTCATCCTGCAGAACTCACAGCAAATGGCTGTAACCTCAGCAGAGTGGAGTTATGTATTGTGTTGCGGTGTAATGCTCGGATGGCTCAAATTCATGGATGGGACTAAGCAATGGCTCAGAACGTCGGCTCTCCACCTTGTTCACTGCCTTTATGGCTGTTGGAATTGGAGTGATTGTGTGAACAAGTTTCAGAAAAAGGCAAAATAACTTTCTTACAACAGCTGTGCCCTTGAGGCTTTAGCAAAGGTTATTACAAACCGGAATAAACTGTATTTGTTAGGGACTATTTTCTGCCCCAGAATTGGCGCGCTTGTTTCTGCAAGACGGATGGAGACTAATTACAACAGTGTTTGTGTTCAATGTACTGTGGTGAAGGAACATGGCAGCCATGTATTTTTAATAGATTTGATGGAGCTCCATGGCACAGAGGGATAAGCTATACTAAGTTATAGATACAAAGACGATACTTGTTAGTGGGATCAAATCATTGTTGGTGTTGCCCTTTCAATGGAATTTGTTGACACGTTTAAACATGCAGAATATTCCCAGTTTTTAAAGGATGGTTGTGATTATTTTCAACCAAGTCACACGTGCCATATCTTTATTAGACTGAAACTTAAGCAGACTCTCCTCCCAAACAATAATTCTGACCTTTGACCTTTCCTAATTTGCCACCAGACACATTCCTTAAGCCAGCGGAGAGCGGTGTCAGGGCGGAGGAAGCGCTTTGACACTTTACTGGCTGAGCACAAGAACAGAGCAAGGGAGCGGGAGAAGGAGAAGGAGAGAGACCTCCACCAACTCCATTCCCAGCAAAACCCCTCCCTCAGGGACCCACACCTCTCCTCCCACCTCGCCACTGCCCATGACACCCACCAGGTCGCTCATGGCAACGGCCCCGCCCCAGACGCCACTAAGCCTTTGCCACTCGGCAAGCCCAAATTTCAAAGCCCTGGTCTTCCACGGTACGTGTTGCTCCTGGTCTGTTCTTGTATTTCCCTTTGTCTTGTATGTGTGTATTGTGTAGTAATACTCGACAAACAGGACTTCATCACTGAGGTGCTGAAACGAGCGGTTACGATTAGGCATTTGACACATTACGTATGGTTTCGTATGGTTCTTTTTATGATTATGATGGAAATGATCGACCGCATTCTCTGATCTTCAGACTAAACAGCAGTCACGGAGGTGGAACCCCCGGAGACCCTGCAGTAGTCCAAGAGTCGCCACACCATGCCCAAACTACCCCCGATGGGTTTTCCCGACCCTCCAGTGACGAGGGAGAGAATGAAGAGCGGGAGGACAGCGCTGACAAACTGGACTGTCACTATTCAGGTTATCACCCTCGACCGTCAGCTGTAAGTGCACCCTACCATCTCTGCTCTCTGATCAGCCGTACACAACTTCCCTTTCTGATGCAGGAGTTAAACTACCAAGATTAGGCTCGTCAGGATAACTACTTTTGGTGGACAATATATTGTCAGAGAAATAATTTGCGATAGATATTATTGTCATTTTAAGACCATTTCATGTCCTGATATAATGATAATATAATAGCAAAGTAATGCAAGTACACCCTTTCAAAGAGCAATGAACTCTTAATTCTTAAGAATATTCAGACATTGGAACTGGAATATGAAAAAAGTATTAAAATATCCTAGAAAAATAAAACAAAAACTAAATAAAACCACACAACTAGAACAATAAATAAAATAGACTCTGCGGCTGTTAACCAAATAAGAAATGTGCAATGAGGTCTTATAATGGACGGGAAAACCCTGCTGTTTATTCTGTCATCATGTTGGCGACCTTGTGTAAACAAACAGACATTTAAACACCACAGGCGATATCAAGCTCAGCAAGAAAAGGATCGAGGCCATGCCAGGTTATCGTGCGATAAGTCGATAACGTCATGACAACAGGCCTGCCAAGGATTGTATGCTTGTATTTTTATGATTGATCTGCAGTATACAGATTAGAAATATAAAATATTGATATTATGTTAATTCACATGATAATATTGTGTACATAATCCAGCACCTCTCAGAAAACACAATAAACAAAGATGAATATGACCGGCACTAGCACTGATGCTTTGTACGTCCTCTCTGTTCCCAGTACTGTACGTTTGGAAGTCGACTGTTAGGGAGGGGCTGTTACTCCTTTGACCGGAGATGGGACAGAGTGCGATGTGCCCTAACCACGATGATGGACAAGCACGTCAACTCTCAGATGTGGAAGTAAGTCTGTGCAGCTCAGATCTTATTATGGCCGAGGGACATGATAATTATTCTCCTTGTCTATTTATGGTGAGCATTCTTGACTTTTTAAAAGTCATATCTAATATTTGATGTTCTTCCTTGTTGCAGGAAAATCCCCTTGGCCTTGGAGAACTCCTCCTCCGTTGCACCTACCCATAGGACAAGCACAAATTCCCACGGTAACACTCCCTCTTCAGGCTTCCTGGGCCCCCCTGCCACCCTGCCCCAGACTCCTTATAGCCAATCCTACGAGGGCAAGTCTGTGCTCTCCTATGGGACCACCTTAAATGCCCGCAGCTCCCCACAGGGCGGGGCTGAGCACCCGGCCTACGGCATTACGCAGGCCCGACAAGTGTCTTCGTCGCCGCAGATGCCTTCAGCCCACTCGTCCTCATCCTCTTCTTCTTCAACTCCTTCCCTAGCCTCAGGCCGGGCGCTTAAGTCCCGTTCCTCCAGCAGCAGCACTACCAAGTCGTCGTCATCCTTCAGGCCCAAGGACATCTCCTCTGTCTCATCCACACCAGTCATCCCCAACTCCATCGGTGGAGCCAACAATAACAGTAGCAACACTAGCTTCAGCTCGGGGAAGAAGAGGAAGAACAGCGCTATTCTCTCTTCATCCCACGGTCCCTCTGAATCCTCCTCTTCGAACGCCAACTACTGCTCCTCCTCTTTCAAGAAGAACTGTGCAAATGTCGGCAGCTCAGGAAGCACCTACCACCACGGCTCATTAGGTCCTTCATCCTCATCGCCATTATCTTCCTCCCACAGCGGAGTCCACAGCGTGGGGCTTAACTGTGGCCCCACTGTGCGGACCAACTCACTCAGCCTCAAGGCCGAGCCTACTGGAGGTTCCTCTGGGCCGCCCGCACGAGGTCCTCCCTCGGGCAGCCCTGCAGAGTCTATCAAGCGCATGAGCGTGGTGATGAACAGTAGTGACTCCACCCTTTCCCTGGGGCCCTTTGTCCACCACCAGTCTTTATCCTCATCTGACCACCACACCAACTTCAGCCACCACTCCTCAGATGGGCGCCTGGAGGGCAAGAAGCGCAAAAGCTCGCCTGCCTCCAGCGGCATTAATAGTGGAGGTGGGGGAGGAGGGCTCGGGGGAGGAGGGGCACCTGCACCAGGGAGAGCCAAAGTGGCCAAGTCACCTGCCATTAACAACATCCATGGAAAGCATGGGCGGACCATTCCAGGGACGGCGGGGCTACCCAACAACTCCCATTTACATCAGGTGGGTTTTATACTGCACCAATCAGGATGCATTTTAATACCAGTGGAGATAAATGTCTCTCAAATGTCACATATTCAAACTGCTCTTAAAGCTGTCTGACAATATGCGACAGTGTTGCTGAATAATCAAATGGTAGCCAAACATTTGTTTAAATACAAACTGGTTCCTTTTCGAACGTGAGGATTTTCTGCTTTTCTCTGTTTTTTATATTGTTGCAGAAGAGATACATTTGGGTTCAGGGTTGTTGCTCGGATCTCGCGAGAAATTTGAAGGTGCCACCTCGTCTCTGAAAACTTGTGACGGCCGTTTTTCACCTTTCATAGACAACTTTTATAAACTAATTGATGAATTAAAATGATGGCTCTGTTAATTTAAAGTGTTCCAGTGAGGCAGCATTTACAATACACAGACCCTGTAACCAGCTAAAAGGAATTCAGCCATAATTAAATGTATTATCTATACCTGTACTTCTCATACTGCGACGTGTCAACACGTCTTCCGAGAACAGCGACTTAAGTAATGTATGCAGGTATGGAGTTGACAGAAACTGACAATTGGCCTGTGGCTTTTCATTTTTGCAGCTGTGTTTGCATCAGTGAAAGATTTTCATTAAGGTTTTAGCTGCCCGCTGTATTTCCCCACATCATGGAGTCATGATGTCATGGAGCCTCTGGTCCACTAGCTTCTGGAGCTCAATGAGTCTCACATTCAGGACTTCTTACATCAGGTCTCTGAAAAACCAGGATTGTTACACGGTGTTATTTTCCACACTCAAAGACAAATCGGCATCCATTACAGCACTTGTTATAAAACATTTCAACTTTTGTGATTTCAAATAGGTTAGTTCTAACCTATTTGAAATCACAAAAGTTTATGGCCCCATAAAAACAACATTGCTGCATTAACAATGATATTAGATTAATCTTTTTAAACTCCTGTTCTAATGTAGACATGGAGCGAGCTACACATCCTATTGTTGAGAAAAGCTCCATTCCAAGGCTGGATTATTAGTTATTAGCATAGTTTCAAATGTCAATGGGTATATGGTTTGTTTACTTACTTCTGGAAAGAATCTCAGCTTGTCTGTTGAATTCACTGAAGGTGATGGACCTAGTTTACTCTGGTAAAGCTTCATATGTTTACCCAAAAAACACATTTTATGCTTCCAATCTTCATTTAATGAGTTTAAGGTTTTTCTACCAGGATACATTAGTCAGACACTGACGTACAATGTGGTGAAGTGCACCATTGATATCCCGTGTGCTTGTCTGGAACGTGTGTCTCTTATTGATTGAATGCAGTTCATATTTCAGCAGAGAACTCCTTTTAATATTGATTTCTCCCTCTCTCCAGCCAAAGGCTCGTCCCTGACAGCGGTGTCCGGCTTCTGTGTATGGAACCGGCAGGCGGACGGGGAATAGCACGGAGCAGTCCGCAGACTGCTCCGGGCGGCACGAGGCCTTCTAAAATCAAACCCACATTACTCTCAGCTTCCCACAATCCTCAGGGTGGAGATGATCTGGACTGCCCAGTGAAGTCAATGTGGTCCTTACTATTTCTCCCAAAGCCATGTGTGTGTGACTCTGTGTGAGAATGTGTGTGTGTGTGTGTGTGTGCGTGTGCGTGTTGGGCGGGTAAGAGGTGCGATGGCCCTTTATGTATAGCGTGGAGTGCCAGGGGTCTAAAGAGCGAGCCAAGGACCCCCCCCCACGCAAGTGTTGTCCCAGTATTCTGAGAGGTCTTCCTGTCTTGAAGTAGGAGGAACAATAGCAGCAGCAGCCATGAGCCTCGGAGCTCATTGGGTTGAAGTTGAGGGCTGCCGCAACAAGTCGCCATGACGCTGAGCAACTTCCGTGTTCGTTAAAGTATGAATGTGCGTGCGCGTACGAGTATTTTTCTCATGTCAGATTCTGCTGGACTACTGGAATTTCCAACTTAATTACACCCCCAGCGCCTGATCTCAGAAGCCTTGGAAGGAGAGCAGGAGGAGCAGCAAACAGTTACTCGCAACACCTTAAACGACACACAATCACCTTGTTGTTCCACTTTACGTTAGTCTGACTCTCTGGCGACTTGGGTTACACGCAGTAGCCCGAGAGGAGCCCGAGAGGAGCCCGTAGGGACGATCTGGTCAATTCTTTTATTACCCAGAATAATTATGCAAGTGTTACCTTTTTATTATTTCTTATGAGCTTTTTACACTGAACTACAAAGAGTCTTTGTAGACGTGGTGAAGACAGTTGTGCTTTCAAAATGTGAAAAGGACGCCTGATGTGCCCATTCGATTGAATCCTTTGTCAGAGAGATAACTTGGACATCATTTTCTGAATCTTTTCATTGTGCAAAACGATCGCCACAGTAGACCTACCCCCAACTGTGAAAAGCACTAAATAACTACTTTCTCCACAGGCACTGCTTAGTTGTACACAAAGCTAGCCAAAAGCTGCTATCAGCTTTGCCAACTACTTTTTTTTTTTTTTTTTTTTTTTTTTTTTTTAAACAAAAAGGTGGGCAGTCTTGCTCATGAAGCGGTGATTGCCTGTGTGGACATGAAGAAAATCTGTGCAAGCCGTATTGTTATTGCCACAACTTACCTACTTTTTACCCATTCAGTCGTGTGAAATCCACAGCTGTTGTGGGCAGATGTGAATTGTGATGTTTATTTTTCCTACATAGGGAATCAGGTATGGTACGTCTTAACTGGAGCAAACTTTATGCACGTCACTTCTGTGGGTTCGATTGTCCCTCCTGTGTGTAACCACTACCCAAGCTCTGGAGGTTACAATTTCAACGCCTCACCGTAACACTTATGTTGGTGTGTGTGTGTTGAGGAAAGATTTGCCGTCGTAGAACGGATAACCAGGCATTATACTCTATTCCTTTGTCAAAATGGAGTCTTAAATCAGGCAATACTTGCCCATCTCGTCGGGATGTTTGCTTATTTTGAGTGGGTTTTATGGTGCGAGATTCATGGAGATGGCTTCACGGGACATTTAAACTTTTGGCAACACCTTTTTGATTTATGGAACCTCCGCTGATGTCAGTGTGGAAAAGTAGAGGAGACTTTTTTTTTTTTTAAAGATTCTTAATTTAGCTTTTTTTTTGTTGTAGCCTATGTATCAAACAAGTATTGAAGTATCCCTATTTGAGAATACATATTTTGTTAAATTGTACATAGTGAAATATGTATTTTTGCACAGGCATTTTTCGTACATGCTGAATTTTTTGGTACAATTTAAAAACATAAAATAAAAACCATTATTTATTTCGTAAATAAGATAAAGTCAGAGAACTTGATTATTTGAAGTGGTTCACTGCCAAGTCTATATAAAGCAATACGCCTCTATGTAGAAGCTGAAGCATCTCATGAATCGTGTACTGAGATCCTTTTTAAGGAACACAGGTGACGCTGTAGCATGTGTCTGTACGACGGAGGAGACCTTTTCACGTTTCAAGGTCTCAATCACCTGCTTTTACAAGACATGTTTCGTTGCCCATGACTCAACACCAGAAAAAGTTACTATGACCCAATTAGCCTGTGATTTTGAAACGTCCTGCAGGCTTGAAGCTGTGTCTGTCGTCTAACCGCTTTCGATGGACTCTTCAGTCATACACTTTGTAGACCTTAAACACATTTCACGATTATAACACTTGCGTTCTTTTATAAAGGCTGAAGGGACTTAAGCAATCATCGCAAGGAAGAGGAACACTTCAAGCGGTCCGGCTGCTTGCGTCATCGTTGCCAAACAAGTAATTTGAATCACAGCTTTTAAAAGAAATATCAAATTAAGAAAGTGCCTGAATTTGTTTCACCCTGACTGTTTGAGGACAGTATTCTTTGCGTTGCTTTACCTTACTTGAATGTTCAAAGTGTTAAAGAGTTTGCTTTTAAATCTGCCTATGAGGCCTAAATACAGTAAAACCTGAGCTTGTCAGCTGCCCAGTATGAAACACTTTAGTGTTGTTTTTTGGGGGAGGGGAGGGGTTATCCAAGTTTTCCAAACAAGATGTGGAGATTGTTAGTCCCAGTGTGTGGCTTAAAACCTCTCTGGTTTTACTGGGATTTTTACGTAAAAACCTTCAATCAAGTGTTTTGTTTACCCTCAGACTCCACTGACATCTCGACAACGTTTCCAGTAGATGGAAACCGTGAGGATGTTTTTTTATTAGCACCATAGACTTGGAATGTGAAAGTGAGAGAATACAGCTCGTGTTTGGGAGGAAAAAAGAATCCACCATTCATACTATGTAAAAGCGTGTATAGATTTTTTTTTTTTTGTATACATTATCAAATCATTTTCAGCTGGACTTGTGTATTGGCTGCTATGTAATTCATGAACAAAAGGTTAGATTAGAATTAATATTTAAAGAAAAAAAGATTGTATAGTATATTTGTTTTGTAACAAGTTTCTGTAAATAAAATAATTTATACTGCTATTTATATGAAATGATGTCTCTGCCTCTTCTCTAAAATTAAAACAACCAACATGTCAACAGTTAAACAAATTTTATTATATACACAATATAAGAGTCACTTTGTCAGACAAACTACTGGTTCGGGTATACCAAGAAGAATAATGCAAGTCCCACTTGCATAAAAATGTGGCCACCATGGTTACATGTTGATAACTCTCGACAACTTCTGGACTCTGTTCAGCAGCAGGTCGCCCTTCTTGATGGTTTCTTGGTACTGCCAGTTTTTGCTATCAGGTCTGGAAAGAAGAACAAGATTTTAGAGTTCTGCCTTTGGTTACCGAGTTATTTCTGAAGTACTGAGGTTTGAAGAATAGTAACATTACCTATTGGTTTCCACAATCTCATTCACTTTATCAATTTTACAGTGAAGACGGCCAGCAGCTATGAATCGGGAGAGTTCCCTGAGAAAAGAGATTTAGTTCAGTTAGCCCGATCAGAAATCTGCGATAACAGGACACTTCGGGAAATGTGCGTCACTTTCTTTTATTTAGTCTTTTTTATTATCATATTTAGTCAACCTAATCCAAGTTTTAGTCTTAAATCAACAAAAAATGTAACTAGTTATGTCTCCAGAGGATGCGGCGTATGAACAAGGTGTACAGGCACTCACTGGTCGATGAACTCTGTGCTGACACCAAAGGCTTCAGCCATGTAGCCCAGGGTGAGGGAGCGGTAGGACTCGAGCAGCTGGCTGTAGGCCTGGATCCTCATCTCCCTCACATAGTAGCGGTAGTGTGGTGCAAAGAGCCAGTCCTTCTTCATCTCCTGCTCCACCGTGGCTGTGGCACAAAGGGGACACACTTTCAAGATGTGGCATTGAACACACATGCTTCTGACTAACATCATCTTCAATAAAATATTGCAATATATTAAATATCAGACAGGAAAGTACTTTAGGCGTTTGTAGTGTCAAACTGCTGAATGACACTAAGCTTCCTTACCCAGAGACTGGAAGAAGACAGAGTAACGGCACTCGTAGAGGGAGAAAAGATACTGCCGTACAGTAGGCAGACCGTGCAGCACCTCCAAGATCTCTGCTCCTTTTATTACCTAAAGAAGAACCCATGACATTTCTGTCACACTACCAACTTACACATGTTTCTGAAAATGCTAGCACCATCATCTGGGTGAAAGTATTTCACAAATCCAGTTTAAAATGACAAAGAAAATTCAAATTTCCTCAATAGTCTCCTACCTTTTCACGGAGGTCGGGCCTTTTGAGGGCGATCATGCACACGTAGACTGTGTAGGTGACGAAGGTCTTGTAGTCCATGAGCTCGTAGGAGGTGAATGTGGAGACTGTGTCGAGGAAGAGCTCAGCAGCTTGCTTGAAGTCCCTGATGGCCACACAGTACAGGCCCTGGTAGACCTTCAGGCGGTTCCTCCTGTCCCAGTCTCCCCCCTCCTCGATAAGGCTGCGGAGAAAAGGAGGCGCATAGAGAGATGAGTACTGAAAAGTACTACAGAGACTGTTGGTGGAGAAGTTTCACAACAAAGATGGTGGAGCCTTTACCTCTTGGCTTTCTCTGAGTTGCGTGTGATGAGGTCGCTATCCATGTAGAAGAGTCCGATCCTCAGCAGGTAGAAGACGATATCTAGTCTGTGACCCAAAGCCACAGTCTTGTCATAAGTCTTCCTGAAGGCTGTGAGGGCGCCCTCCTGTGGACGCACAAGACAAACACAGACAGTTGATGTATCTGCTACTATTCAAATGTGTCCACATACAACAGAGTGTCTTGTAACTACCGCCAAGTGATATTAACGAACAAATACCGACATTAAACAAGTGTGCACTCTTGAAAGTGTATGAATTCATCCACATTTGCAGTGAGCAACTTTCAGGTGGTACAGGTAATATTTCGTGTTATGAATACTTATGTTATAGAGAGAAATGCTCCCGTACTAACACACCTGACATGGTTGTCTTTTCAGCACTGACACTACAATGTACTCGTCTGCAATAGTCACACACACTACATGCACAGCAAATGAGTTGTCTATCCCTTTCATAGGTCACACTAATAATTGCATTTGAACAAATAGTAAAGCTGAAAAGGTTGCATATATGTAGTGACAAGCCCCGCTAACTCCAGATCTATTCAATAATCTATAAAGCAAAACACATGTGTTGCCCTACACAATGTCATTGCACAATGTGTTCCAGTGGTCAGAAAACAAAATATGTGGTCTACAGGCCAACTTCTATTAGTCACCTTTATTAGGACATAAAGGCCATCGTTCAAGGTGTCAAACAGTCACACAGTGTTACAGTTACCATCTCCAGCGTTACCTGCCAAAGAAGGCATACCCATACACGTTCATGTGCTGACTGAGGAGGAGTTACCTTGTCTCCAATTCTGATCAGATATTCAGCTTTGGCCATCATGGCGTCTCGTATCTCGCTCTCTCCCAGGCTCTTCTCTGCATCCTCCAGCACATCATCCAGGCGCTTCAGCTCCTCCTCGTTGGCCTTCTTCATTTTACTCAGCAGGTCACCGTCCAGCTGCCACTTCAGGTCCTTGCACAGACCCTCGTAATACGGTGCCATATCTGAAGAAGCGAGAACACAAGATTAGTTTAACCTGTGGACTATGACAGCCCTCAGTTCAAAATGTAAATAACACAGTTTGCATGTCATATGTACCACCCAGTGGCTTTTTAAGTGGATTTTTCTTCAACATAATAATGTTACACATGTATTTGAACAAAAGTAGCCTCTTTTAATTAAGTGAGTTCCAGTGGAAGGCCATATTGATAAAAGCAGGACTTGTAATATTAATTATATGAAACAATGGACATGTTAATGTTTCTCAAAGTTTAACAACCCTTCGTCTGATTACTTCTCGGCTAGCTGACGTTTGCTAACAGCGTTAGCTAGCGTGCTAATTTCGTTGAGAAGATTGTTTAACTGGAGTACACTTTTTAGACATTTGTCAGGATTTACAAGACACGTACGCGCCCAGTACAAAACCTATGCGAGTTCATTCCTATCATCCCCATGTTTACAACGACCACCGGGATATTAAGGCTACCGTCACAAGTCAGTGCAGTGATATGCTAACTCACTGTTAGCTTTGATAGCGTCCATGAGCTCAGTCTTCACTTTATCATCCTGTCGGTGACCGTCCATAGTGAGCAGAAACTTGAGCTGTGCTATCCTCAGATCAGGGTTCTTGGGCAGACCCTCTTCCTCCAGATTTTCTAGCGGCATTTTTGGTTCAAAAAATAGAAACAAAGACACAAACGGAAGGCTTTCTTTGTGCAGACAGTTTTCACTACTCGTCGTTACCAGCTAGCGTTAGTCAACGATGACTACGGGAAACACCTGGACTGTGTTGTTTCCGCCGGAGTGACAGTCAGCGAGCGGAAGAAAGAGGGAGGACAGCCTGACATTTAGTGACCAAGTTATCATTTACTGCCCTCTGCTGGACACGAGTGTGAACAGCACCCATGTAATCGTATCCAGCAAGAACGTACTACTCGACTCTATACTCATCTTTGTTGTATTTCCTGCTTCTTTTGCAGACAACACACAAGAAATAAAACAAACATTGGGACATGATACCGTAGGCATTGTGCTTTGAAGAATTTAACATTTTAACTTTGAAATGCCACATGTCACATGAACTTCACAAAGAAAAAGAAAAACGTTTTTTCCTGTCGAAATATTTACTTAGGCTTTTATTTTTATATATAGGCAGACTTAGTATGTAGTCTGGAAATTCGACACAGCCATAGTTTTTAATTTACCTATATATATTTAGGTATACTCTTTTGCATACAATCTTTATTCTAGCGTTGCTGTTCAAACAGCATGTATGCAGTCGTGGGAAGTAACTAAGTAAATGTATTCAACAACTTAAGTGCAATTTTGATGTTTCTGCTACTTCATACTACTCCTTACTCCGTCTCTGATAAAATGTATTGAACAATATGTCATTAAACATTCATATTATCTCATGTCATCACAATGTCATCAAAAGTCATAGTATAGTTTGTCATAAAAAATAAGTCATAAGAAAAGTCATAGTATATGAAAAAGACATAGTATGGTAAGTCATAAAAAGTAGTAAAAAAGTCATAGTATAGTATTTCATAAAGGTTTTTTAAAAGTAATTTTATAGTATGTAATTAAAATGTCAATAACAAGTCATAGTATAGTATTTCATAAGGGTTTTTTAACGTCATATTATAGTATAGTAATTTATAGTACGTTATGACAAGTTGTAAGAAAGTCATAGTATTCATAAATAGTAGTCATAAAAATACTAATAACTACAAAGTTATAGTGTCAAAAAAGTCATATAAAAGTCATAGTATAGTATAAAGTAGTAAACATGCTGTTAACATTCCTCCTGATGTAATTGTATATATGGATATAAAAAGTATTATGCCATCAAAAGTCATATAAAAGTAATAGTATAGCATGTCATAAAAAAGGGTTTTAATATTCACAGTAAGTTACTTCATGTCAAGTTACTTTCAGGTTTGGGGCAGGTTTGCTATTTTCTTCATTTCTAGTCAGTAACTCTGGAAAGTTAATGATACCCAGCCTGCAGTACTTAACAGAGTACATGCAGTCCAGACATTTGGATTTTAAAGTCAATGCCATCAAAGAAAGAATGGAAAGTTTGCTGCAACAACTGGTAGGCTTTTTCTGATCTCTGCTGTATTTGTGTATCATTTTTATACATGTATATATAAATGTTCACAGTTCAAGCTGTAAGGAAATATGTTTGTGAGAAAATATTTTATAAACATTCCTTTTTACGTTATAGACCTAACATTAAGATTTAGCGCTTTAGCTAATTTGTATTTAAGCAAAAGGAAGGATTGAAAAATTGAGGATGAATTGAGGAATAGCAGGTTGTTTTTAAAGTTTGTCCGAGATCAGTGATTCATTTAAACCACATTTTTAGCTGAGTCATTGCACTTTGTCAGTTTCTGAATAATTCCTTAAACTCGTCATTCAAAGCGCGAGAATAGAGGGCCCTCAACACATTCAGAGGTAACAAGAGCAAAAGATTATATGTATCTGGGAAAAGAGTTTCTACAAACATACTTTTACTTTTATATTTAGATACATGTAGTACATATAGGAAAGGACAGTAATTGAAATGTGCACAACCTTTTGCATAATTCCAAAAAGAGTTTAATATCTTGACACAAAAAGAAAACCATACAGTTATAGAATAAAGGAGGTTAAAATAAGTTCTATTAAACCTGTCTGTGTCTGATCACTACCTCTTCACTCTGCTTTGTAGACCCGTGGCAATGCTCTGTTGCTCATCATTATTTTGGGAATTGGAGGAACCTTTCAAAATGGCTACCACATTACTGGATTGAGTTCTCCCTCACCGGTGAGACACATCACGTGCAGCTTTTCTGCTCACGCTGTTATTTCTTCCTTCAGCCTCTTTCTCTCTCTTCAACCTCTTTGACCAAATGTCCACCTCCAGTTATTGGTGGACGCCGAGAGAGAGTGTGTTTAAGTGTGAAAAGTCAAAGGAGCATCATTCTTTTTTTATTTCTCAAGTTCAAGCTAAAACTTTCAAACTTTCCCTGCAGTACATTCAGCGCTTCATCAACAGCAGCTGGTACGACAGATATGAAGAGCCTCCACCTCCACAGACGGTCACCATGATCTGGTCCCTTATTGTTTCCATGTATGCTGTCGGGGGACTCTTTGGGGCCTTCTGTGTCAAATTGATCTCCGGCACGCTGGGAAGGTGAGTACGAGAGACTTAAGCATTCAGTCTTGTAGCCTGAAAAAAAGACCTGAAGGGATTTGTTCCTTTATCAGAAAAAAGGCGATGATCTGCAACAGCGTTATTTCCATTGTTGCAGCGACGATCATGCTTATAAGCAAAGGCGCCAAATCATATGAAATGATTATCGTGGCAAGGATCCTGTTTGGCTTCTCCGCAGGTAAGCCATCAGGACATATTCTACAAAGCGACACATCATGTTTTCACCTTGACTTATTAACATCCTCTCATGACCTGCAGGTTTGGGGTCCAGCACCCATGTAATGTACCTGGGGGAGATTGCACCCAGAAAGATAAGAGGGACTGTGACTCTGACCGCAGCAACATTTGGGTCACTTGGGAAACTGTTTGGACAGCTTTTTGGACTGAGGTACGCACTTATTGTCAAGAGGTATGAGAAGTAGTCGTAATGAACACTGAATGTATAAAGATAGTGACCTCACGAGGAGAATCCAAGCAAAACATCCATAGTTTCCTATTAACTTTTACGAAAGGAGATTTATAAAAAGAGAGTGAGAGAAACATTTTCATGGTTTTAGAATTGTGCAAAAATAACACAATCTTGTATGTAAAGATGCAATTTTCTACAGAAAACTCTACATTAAAACTAAAGTGGAACACAACATGTACTTTTGTTTCCTTCAGTGAGGTCCTGGGTCGCGAGGAGCTGTGGAACATCGTCCTCTGTGTCCCTACATTTTTCTCAGTGGTTCTACTTCTAGTGTTACCTTTTCTCCCTGAGGCTCCCAGATACTTATTCGTAGAGAGAGGCGATCATGAGGCTTGCAAAAAAGGTTGGTATATTTTGGAGCATTCATACAGCACATAACCAAAACAGCCGTTCAACATTTTGAGTTTTAAACACAAAAGAATGCCCTACTTCATTCAAATTCACCAAGAAATATTTGAGGATGAGCTAATTGTCCACAAAAACAACTTTAAGTGCTAAACGTTGTGTTTTTTTTGACATTAAAGCATGTTGTAGTAGAAACCCAAAATACAAGTATGAACCTGAAAATTAATAATATATTCCCTTAAGTTTTAAAATGTTATATTGTGGCATACATGTGACTTATTCTGAAAGACATTCCTATTTTACATCACTCTGCATAAGAACCCCCCCTTTCCAAACACAATGCATTTCTTTTATACGTCTTGAATGTGAGCACATTTCTCAGTTTTTCTAAATGTCTCATTCCAGCTCTCCAGAGTCTGTGGGGCAAAGGTGACTACAAACAGGAGATGGACGAGATGTTGGTTGAACAGGCGGCCATTGAAGCATCCCCATCAAAAAGCCCTCTGCAACTTCTGAGGGACAGGACTGTCCGATGGCAGCTTCTCACCATGTTCATCATCTACTGCACCAACCAGATGTCGGGCATGTCAATGGTGAGCATGCAACTTATTTTTGGGCATCAACTAAATATAGAACCAAAATGCCTTATTTTATGCATCTAACCTCTCAAAATCAAACCAATGCTTCTCTCCTTCCCAGATCAGTACCTTCTCTTTTGACATCTTCCTGAAGGCAGGCATCCCAAAAGATAAGATCCGCTATGTTACTCTTGGTCTTGGAGTATCTGAAATCATCACCTCCATCTCCTGTGTGAGTAACTCCCTCAGTTTGTACCTGAGCTCTTTATCTCCACTCATGGCACAGGCCACCTTTTCTGCCCAAGATAACAATTATTGGCATATTTCTATTCTTTTCCCTCTCTCAGGGGCTGCTGATTATTGAGCCTATAGGGAGGAGGCCGTTGTTCTGGGGGGGTTACGGTGTCATGTCTGCCATCATGGTGTTGGTCAGTGTCACACTCAACCTGAAGGTAAGCCTGTTACTTCTGAATACTGAAACAGATGTAGCCATGTTAGAGGATACTCAAAGTATTTTGAAGAGGCATCTCACCCAGATGACATTTTCTTACCATGAGTAGTGTCAAGAAATGCATATTTGCAGGTTTTTGTTGTTGATATTTTTGAAATATCTGCCTCGAATCAATGGAGGTGAATGGAAACATGTTTGTGATGCTGACAGCATTAAAACAAAACATTAAATAAATTCAACAGCAAAATCTCTGCATCAATTTCCAGGACACCACAGACGTTACTGCGTTTTCACTGGAACTAATTTCTACCACAGTGGCGGGCCGTGCATTTCACATCTAGGCCTCCAGTGATGTCCTACACAGTCCTACCTGAATTATTCCACCTCTTAATACCATCATTATGACGCCATGGCTCTAGAAACTATACATTTAGACAGAAACGCAGTATAACCGGGCGTTGCATCACCCTAACAACAGAGTTATATTAATATTTACGAAATATTTAGTTGTAAATAGCATTCCCAGCAGTACAATGTGCAGTGCCTCTCGGAGGCTGTGAGCCGGGGGTACCGCTCGTAGTTAGTGATTTGAAAGTGGCGGACAAACCCTTTTCCCGGCTGTGATAGGCTCGCTAGCGTCGGGGTTGGCCGTTCTCTTCTCACGATGTCTAGCTTTTCTTGAAAGGTTCGTCTTGAAAATGGCGTTGTAATTATATCTGCGACCAAATCGATCTCTTCTCCTCCTTCAGCCATTGTATTTTGAAAAAAACCAGCTTGTAGAAATCTACACAAATTAGCTCGTTCAAGGTTTGCTAGCTCTGCATAGCTCTGCCTCTCAATAGTGCGTATCCAATCAAAAGACGTGCACGTGCTGACGTTATCGTACGCCTGCTAGCTGGCCCCGGTGTCCCCAACTCGAAATCTGATTGGTTAACGCCACAGTTTTGTCTCCGTTCACTTTAAGCGACAGGCGCCCGCACTGTTGATTCTGAAGGCCTCAGGGCAGATCTCTTGGACCCTGGCAACACATGATGGCTGAAATATGATTGGATAAAAGCTCTAACATAAAGGCCAGACCTCCAAATCTGCATCTGAGGCTGGAAGCAGCGCAACCAAGAGGAAAGCTATGAAATGAAGAGAATAGACTATGGGGAATAATTTTATACATATTTGTGGAAAGAATATATAAAAATTAAATGTATATTCTGATGATGTTTAGGCCAGCAGAGAAGGCCTTGCTGGCCCTGACGGCCCACCACTGTTCTACCAAAGAAATAGTCCCTATGAATACTGCAAATTAAATTCTAGTTTAGCTTTATTTTATTTGGGTGGAGGCAAAGGTCCCACATACGATTACCTCAAAATGTCTGCAGGTAAAGCTGTCTGCATGACTTTACCACACAAGATGATTCCATTTAAGCAAAAGTCAAAATATACTGCAAAGTCGAAACTGACTTTTTCACATATGCAAAATGTAAGAATTTCAATAAAGTAATTGCTCCAGATTGGTCTTTTTGAATAGCGGAAAGCTTTAATATTGAAATATACAAAATTGTCTTCTCATGCAGGATTCCAGCTATTGGGTTCCACACATTACCGCTATTTTGATCGTCCTCTTCATCGTCTTCTTTTGCGGAGGACCTGGTTTGTATCTTACAGCTGTTTGGTTCACATAGAAAAGAAGTTCCCATGCACAGATAATTACCTGAGTCACCTGTTTCTTGTCTCTGGTTCGCTCAGGGGGAGCCACAGCTACTCTCCAGAGTGAGATCTTCATCCAGTCCGATCGAATGGCAGCTTTTGTCCTCCTGGGGACCCAACGCTGGTTGTTCTTCGCTGGGATGGGCCTGGTCTTTCCATTCATGATAGTGAGTACAACAAACAAGAAAATAAGCAACACACAATCCCTTACACTTTAAAAGCAACTGCAAATTTCAAAACAGGATTTGTTCATTACCAATATGGATTATTTGTTGTGATATTTTGACATTTAGTCATTGAAACAAGATCAATAACAGAATGAAGATCTTTCTCTTCTCATCTTTGATAATAAGGAAACGTTTTTTTTATATATACATAAACCAATAAACAATATAACTATTTATAGCCTGCAGGTGATAGGTAAGGCTTGAGTAGGCAAGCATAAACTCATAAACGCATACAAATCTGATGCAGGTCACCTAGTGGAAAAATATTATTTAATATTCACTCAAACTACGTTTCAGAATGTTCGAAATCACCCTCAATCAGAAAAGTTAAGATGGCAAAGAACTAGTGATGGCAGTGTGATACTGAAGCTTCAATCCCGTCTTCAATTGTGGGTTGTTGTCGTAATATGCGTTGTTGGTATTGAATCATTATGCAGCCAGCCAACAAGCGAAACAATTTGTATGCACACCACCATCATCTGTTCCTTGTGAGCAAGTAAACAAAACAAATCTACATCCACATCTACATCCCACATTTTCATACCCTGCCCCAGTGGTGCAGCTCGTAGAGCAGGCATCCCTCATTCAAAGGCTTCCTGTAGCGGCCCGGGGTTCGAATCCGACCCGTGGCCATTTGTTGCATTCCCCTTCTCTCTATCCAATCTTAAACTTAAGGCATAAAAATCCCAACATTCTTTCCCAGCACTCTGTTCTCAATAACACATACACACAATCATCAATCTTTATTTTTAAATAGAACATGATATTCAGTCTTAGATGTGTGCATCAAATAATTTTCAAGCCAAAGATACTTTAAATCCACTGCAGCCTTGCACTTCGCCAGTAGAGGTCACTGTACCTGAAGCTTCGAGTAATGAATCCATTTTCGAAACAATTGGCTGAAGTGGTTCAGTGCTTCACAAAAGCTTCATTTGCCCATCACTACAAATAACTCTTAAAAGGGCGTAAGGACCAGTGTTTCTGGCTGGCAAGCTCTGCTGAAATGAGGTTTGTATTAAGTCAAGGAAGGATCAGAATGCCTGGGGTGTGCAGTTCTCTACCCCTCTTAAGCCCTAAAGAAAGTCCAACGTCACACCCTGATTGGCCAAGACCAATTGACCAATGAACCAAGCTGCTCTCAGTTCTTCATTAGGAGCCAACAGGTGATCTGAATAATCCTCCAATCAACTCAGGGGAATTGTGACAGCTAAAATGTACCAAAGAATAAGGGACTGCCACAGTACCGAAAGACAAAAAACATCTCATGCACTTTTCATGAAACATTCAAACATGAAGTTCTTTCTGATGCTTTACAGCAGTGGTCTTCACTATTGTTTACATGAGAGCCGCATTGATAGGACAAAGTCAATAGGAGAGCCACTTTTACCGCAAAGTATGCAAAGCAACATCCAGTCATAAAAATCTGTCATCCCACCCAGAACATACAATATGCAATGCAGCCAACTAATACATTCAATAAAAACAGGATTATCTTAATACTGGGATGATGTTGTCAAACTCTGCAAACAATATTTCTGCTGAAGCCAAAAAGCAGTGTTTCACAACCTTTGAGTCTGAGAAGGTTTTTTTGCCCGATCCAAAATCCATGCGATCTCAAAAGATGTCTCAGTTAATCGTTCAGCTGTATTAGTTGTCCTGTGTACGAGCCTTTGTGCTCTATTTTATTTACTAATTTCACTTCCAGGTGCGTACGTTTCGTTGAATCTTGGATGCGTCGTTTGGAAATGCTGCTCCAAATGACTTATCTTGAAACCAGAGCGGGTTTGTTTGCACATTAAGAACGAGGGGTTCGACTCGTGGAGGACAAATACAAACTCCTCTGTCCACTTTTCTTGAAATGTCCTTTGCTCGTCTTGTATGGCTCGTACCTTTCTTTTCCTTTCTTTTAACGGGAGCAGCTGTTGTCTGTCCACAAACCACATCTCCAGCATCTTCCGCTCGATTTGCGGTTGTTTGATGCGCCAAAACCAAATCTTAATTTTGCTCGTTTGTCGCGCTTTGTTTCTGTCTAACTGGTGTGTAACTATTTTTTAATAAGAAATCGATCCATTTTACGTCTGTAGAAACACGTGCTAACTAGCATGTAATGGTGAAACGAGTCGACCGGAGCCAAGCTAACACAAGTATGAAGGCAGGAGGCTCGCGAGCCGCGCAATGAGTAACACTGCTTTACATTGTGTTTCCTTTCTCCCAGAACGCCTGGAACTCGTACTGCTTCGTGCTGTTCGCCTGTATGTGCCTGCTGGGTAGTGCTTACACATTTTTCATCCTACCTGAGACTAAAGGGAAGACAATACTGGAGATCTCCGAGGAGTTTAAAACCATCACAGTCTGTGGGAAGTCCTTCTTAGAGGAAAAGAGTGTGGAGACCAGGTTATGATGCAGGCCAGATTCTCCAAAAGGAGAAAAATTATGCTTTGTAAAGTAGTTCAAATCAGTCAGTCAACACTGTATATTATACAGGATACAATGGAAGAAGGCTTAAATTAAGACTAAATTATTGAGACAAACATGGCAAACAATAATGAATTATAATGTTTTATTCCCTGTCATTGTCCATAAACATGTGTGACTTGTATTGCCAATGTGTTGTTGTTCTGTCATTTATGTGATTCTTAGTTCAGGTCATAACTCATACTATCATATAACATGTAAGGCAAGATAATCATTTCAGTTAGAAGAATGAAACAATAAAAGTTTTAATTACAAAATGTTTCAGGATTTTTTTTAAACATTCATGGCTTAATATTCAGTATGTCAATTTTTTTGTGAAACAGAAATGTATTATGTTTTCAATGCAATGTTGACTTAAAGGGGACAAATTATGCTCCTTGCCAGGTTCTTATTAGTATTTTAGAAACCCTCCGTTTTAGCACCTGTGTCTTTAAGCCCCCCTCCCAAAATAAAAGCCTTATGGGCTTGAAAAAATATGTAAGGTGCACCTTTGCAAAGGCAGCTCTCGAGCTGTCATTGGAGATAGTCAGATTGGGGGTAATATATTCTAATGAGCCTGCATGTGACAGGAAGGGGAGCCAAATGTGAATGGCTTGTAGAATCCAATGTTTTCTATATATGTGTACAAGCACTGAAAAAGGGAGTTTTTCATGATATGTCCCCTCTAAGAGATAAAAGAATAAAGAAATAATTGACTTGCATGGAATAACAGGAAGCTAGATATAAGTGTCAACAACCTTGACTGCTCGTAGCATGTCTCCGAGCTGCATTTGGATTTTAATTTCTGAAAGATGTCATTACATGCAAGTTTTCAAAGATTATTGAAAGAAGCTGCTGACGCCCATCACAGATGTCTATTTTTCATTCTTTCCTAATTAACAGGCTCACCATACAATGTAACAGTATGAAAAAGCCAATTGTTTTGATAATTTCTACTTTTCTGCGCATCTAAAGCTACATTTAAAGCTAAATAATTGTACTCAATCTTATTGATATTTCTGTAATTTAAACTTGCAAAAAGAGAGCAACCAGTTCAAAATGACTGAAACTGGTCTGGTAGCCACACCTGATAAAACTGCACCTGCAGCTGCAATCTGTTTGTTACTACAAGGTCAGTAGTTTCCTTCCTCCGGCTCTCCAGCAATAAATCATCCACTGGTCCCTTTGGGTTCTGTTGTCTGTTCTTTGACCACTGCAGGGAATGAAATTAATGGAAACTGTCCCACAAAGTCCCACTACATTGTGAGAAACCATTCTTTTCTCTTTCTTTTGTCTCTCTCAGGGCCAGCTGATTGAGCTCAAAGGGGGGTGGCTGTTATTTGAAGGCATGTTGGCGACCTTAGTGTTAATCACCCTCACACTGAAGTTCAACAAGTTTATTTTACTCTTATAGGCTACCATATTCTTAAAGTGAGACTATGTAAATTACGCTATAAAGTGGCTACTGTGGCTACGGGTGACAGGATTGGATCATGCTCAATACTAAACAGCAATTAGCACAAAGCTAAAGTATTGTAGCAGTAGCACACATAGAGAAGAGTCATTAAGTGAGAAAACTCACTTAGAAATGTTCGGTATACACATAGACTGTATATAAGAAGTGGCCGTAGTAACTGTGACATCATCTATTGGTTTGTGGACTACGGTTTTAGAAGCCTCGAGATTGGCCGTCGCCATTTTGGTTTTTGGAACCAGAAGGGACATGAGAGGGTGGAGCTAAGTACAACTGAACACTGAACAAGACATTTTTAGGCGACCAAAATGTTTCAATTAACTTTCATGAACTGAAAACACTGTGATCAGGTCAGAGTTGTATGACAAAAATACAGACAACACCCAAACGGGGCAACACTGTGTGGTAGCGACGTGTCAATCACTATTTTTACTCTAAATAGGACTATAATTTAATAAATGAACATCATGCTTGTAAATATCAATTAAGACTAAACTCATCAGGAAAATGTTAGCTGAGAAGCAGGATCATTTTCTCATAGTCTTCCATACAATCTGACTTCTTTTTACTTTGTAGTTTGCAGAATTCACAGTAATGATGGAGGAAAGACTACATGTCCAGCAGGCAATACTTTCTGGAAAGAATGCAGGTTTTAGGCTTTTCCGGCCCTGGAGGTTGCTGCTTGTATACAGTTTTTGAACTGACATTAGTTTTGCTAACATTAGCCACCACCGTCGTACCAGTAAGGCTGTAGCAGCAAAACCTCTCAGTATAAAATAAAACAATTTATTGATCATGAATACAACTTTTAATTTGTAAGAGAAAGAAGGTGTTATTCATCCTCTCAAGAGTCTTGATTTAAAGTAGACAGTGTCTGTGTATATATTGTGGTACTTCCTAACTTGTAAATGGAAGTATTTTTTGTTGTTCTTTTTCCTCTTTTATGGACATCAGGTATTGTGTTCCATGTATAGTTTTGCTTGCTTATACAGTATGCATTATGCTAATGTGCCACATTATGTCAGCATTTTCTACACTCTTACAACACAAGAACGCAGAGTTGCCTACTGGACAGTTTCTTCCTCGGGACATTATTCTCCACTATCCTTGAGCCTTCCTCTCATGTAGTCATTAGTCTTTCCTCCATCATTAGTGTGAATTCTGCAAACCACACAGTAAGTCCTGGCCCGTGAGTCCTCCTCACTCCCAGGTGGCTCTTTGAGTAGCTAATCGGCTATAATGAGATATATATGTATATCCTATATATATAATTCTTTGAAGGTCTCTCCTTCCTTATCACTAGCCAGCAGCTGCTAGCAGCCACAGAGGCTTCATTAGCTGCCAAACACACTGCGTCCACAGTTCAGCTAGCTGGGGATGCGAGCGGTGATTGGCAGTGTCTTGGCTCGGCTGATCATCCTGTACCGATGTCCTGCTGTGCCTTGTTAACACTGTAGAAGGATTAACTGGAGGATTAATTGAAGAAACCATCATGAGAGGTTTATTGCAGACCTGGCTATTCCCTGTATCCAATTTGTGTTTTTATTGGCAAAAATAAAGGCACAGATGATGAGCAGAAAGTAAAAGATAAATGGATTTTGGTCCAATTAAAAAAAGCATGTCCAAGACAATGAAATGGACGTGTGGTGCACATTCTTGAGAAACACACTGAATAAGAATTCAGCAAGGTATAAAGTGTGTCCCAGTGGCTTCAGTTTTCAGCTGTAATTGCTCCCTTACATCAACAGATGGCGATGTTCATCTTCTGTTGAGACGCACTACACTGATCAAGCCTTCACATGCACATAAACACAAAACAATAACTGTAGCAAATGAGACTCACAAATGTCACAGGTGCTTTTATCCCATTTTAAACTAATGTATAACGGTGGTGGAAGAAGCTGTTATAAAATCCAAGTGAATAATAGCATTTACTGTCAGTATCTATCATTTATATTTAAATTTGGCACCTTTTACCTAAACTTTGTAGTCTACTTTGTTCACAGAATATTATTGTGTCTTCCCATCACATTGTATCAGAATCTGTTTTTTTATAATTAAAGCAATAGGGTAAACTGTAAACTTCTTGAGACTCTAAAAGAAAGTAAAATCCTCCTCATGCATAGCAAAGAAAAGGTGAAATGAGGGCCGTTATTCTTCTGTCTCTCCACCTGGCAACACTGAGCTCACTAGCTGCGCTGCAAATCAGAGAAGAGTGAACACAGTTGATGTATTACAGATTAAATGAGTCATTGTTTCATAAGTCTCAAGTTTGTACATTGGTCTAATTCTGGATGTGCAACAACTGTGAATAGGCCTGAGCCTGCTGCTCTGTGTAAACCATGTGATTATGATCATTAAATAAAACAAGGCCAGTTCGCACAGGACGCACAGAAAAAATCCCCCTGAATAAATTGTCCATCGTTTCTGAAGATACTACTTTGTGGAAGAGGATGAGTAGCAGATGTCAGGGGAATTAGCATGTCACTCTGAACTATTCAGTGAAGGATGATTTCAATTTGTGTCTCTGCCAACGAAAACTTTCTTGAAGGTATATGCAAAAAGCATTTCATAGAGCTGTTAACTTTGATTTAACCCCTATATTCTATATACATGGCTACAGTCGAAACATGGCAATTTTGTGTGGGGATCTTCATAATAAACCATTAACAATACCTATAGCTTACACATGAGGTAGCCTGATATTATATATATATATATATATATATATATATATATATATATATATATATATATAGCCTCATTGGCCATTTAAAAAAAAGATTCTATATCAATTACTCAAACCCACAATCTGTGGACGGGTATTTGTCACAATGAAGGTGACCCCACAATGGGTTCAATAAGACTCATTACTTAATACAACAGGAGGAAGCTAAGTTGAAATACTTATGTCATGTTATCACAAATTTGTGATTGAATATCAGCATTACATGTGCGCACACAGAATCTGCCACTAACGGGGAAAACTACTTTACAGGGCGACCGTTAAAGAGTGTAAATATCTTTAATGGTTATAGTTGAGAATATTTGAGCCAGAAAATGCCACAAATTGGGCCTAACATAATAAGTCTTAAGGTTTAGAACTTTCAAATCTTTTTTCAGAAAATAAAGCCACGGTAGAGGATATCATCCGGAAATATGCAATGAACTTTCTCTAAATAATCATTAAACTTTCTCAAATCAACATTTTCATAACAACTTTCCTAAAACACTTGTAATCTACTACATCTACATCTACATCTGAAAATGTAACCAGACATAAAGGCCCATTAGCCTTCGTATAGATCACAGTGTAACGATAATTTGTTGATCTTGGAAAGTCTTGGAAAAAATGTGTCGCTGTAAAGTCAACATCACAGACCTTCTCTGCCTCATTTACAGCCGGAGCACTGAGCGGACCATCCATCATCTCTGCAAAGCAGACGCACAGAGACAGAAGGGTGGGGGTCAGAGAACGAGAGAGAAGAAGTAATGGAATAGACATTTTAGTGATGTGCATGAGGGAAACATTGGAACAAATGTGAATGGTGTCCTGCATTAAATGCTTCTATGGCTGGTGATTCTGTAAAGGTGGCACACAGATGGGACCCCTCCCGGGACCTGAGCTTGTTAATGAGTCACACAGAGGAGGGGTGGAGCGGGCTGATATCATGAACCAGATGGAGCCCTCTGGCAGCGCAACATCGAGGTACCCAGCATGCCATTCCCCAATATGGCGAGGTGCCCCCTCGGGCCGTTGGAGCTGCGGATTAACCCAAACTTGGCAGCATTTCGCCGTGCCACGTGTCAGACTGAGCAAACACTGGAAATGAATTGTTATTATTTTCTCTCACTGTGGCTAAAAGACAACAATCAGGCCTAATGAGGACCCCCATAGAGACTTATTATAAGTCTCTATGGGGTCCAAATTAATGGTGCCGAGTGTGTTTCGTGATTCCTATTTACAGAATTTAATTGCTTTTAAAAAAACTTTGCAAAGAACTTGGAACTTGGAGTCCAGTCTATTGAAACAGGGATTAGTTTCAGAGGTGAAGCCAAGTGTCATACAAAGTGTTTACAGGTCACCGTTGAGGCCAGTTGAAGGGCAAAGTTCATGCTTAAGTGGGTGAGAATGCATTTCGAGATTAGCGGGTTAAGTCAAGGTCTACAAGTCTAACGCTGTGCTTGACTCTTTCACCATTTTCTTTTTCTGCAGACAATTAGGAGCTTCTTGACTGTAAACAGCAGGGAACGTGTTGGAGATAGTTACATTTCGGGTCTGATATGCAGGTTTGCAGTAAGAAAGCTGCAAGTTGAGGCAGCAGCGATGATCGAGAAGAGAAAAGAAGACAAGAGAAGAAACAGATGGACAGTGGGGTTACTGTCACACGATATTAACACATCCTCCTGAAGAGGAGGGAGCCTCCCCAAGAGGAGGGAGCCTCCCAGACATATCCGGATAAGGTGTTGAATATGAGGATTTCACACCCTCAGGAGGGGAAAAAAACTCCCAAACACTGATAATAAATTTGGAAAATTGATACATGTAACCTTGAAACCTTGAAGTCTGGCTCATGTATCTAAATGCCAGAGTGTAGTAGGCCTATGCTTTAATATCTGTATTTGTGTATCTGTTGACATTGTTCTGGTGCATTCTTGCCACAGTAATTGAACACACATGATGAGGCTGAAGCATGGGAGACTGCTGGTAAGGCCTCACTCAGTCCTGTCACGGGTCTCTTATTCACCAGCCCTATGTGTGTTTGTGTGTATGTGTGTGTGTGGTGAGAGTTTGTGTATACTTGCGTGCCTATGAGATCAAGCTGGTTGTGTGTGTGTGTGTGCGATAACACACCATTGGCATTCTTCATTTGTAGATAATTGAATCAGGCTATTTTAGTTTGCTCAGAGCGCAGCTGTAATTTGCAGCCGTTCTGCTCTTAAGGACCGGTAATTATGGCTTTTAGAGTCTCCCAAAACAACTCAAACAGCTTCAACTCATGACAGCTGTACATCTGGGCCCTAACACACACACAGACACACACATACAGGCACCAGACATATGTTTGGCTGTTAATTAAAAGTGGATGCAGTACACAGGTACAGTTGGTATGTTTCTGAAGGTTTTTCTCAATATATTTTCAAACTAATACCAATAATGATTTTTTTTTCTTCTATTATACCTTAACTACTACTAGTAAAGATATGAAAGATTTGACTAAATTAAAACCACATAAACAAATTTTCAATGGCAATCTTATAGAGTCTGTATTTAAGGGAGATCAAAGAAAGAGCAAGGAAGTAAGCAGATAGATCGTGTTTTTTACCGCCCATGTTCCATTTCTTCGTATGCAATTCAAGCCATTAGCACCAGTGAGCAGGGTTAGTCCGAACCTTAAAGAGGACCTCTGTCTATTTCACTTCATCACCTGATTTGGTTGTGTATCCAGTGCAGACACATACCTCAGAGTTAATGAAAGGATGGCTGTCTATTCTCCAGACACTGGGTAGTGTACTCTGTCAAGCCTTAATAAAACCAGGGTGCAGGCAATTGTGGGAGGAAACATTTTTAGAAAAATAAAATTAGCTTCCTCAACTATGTAATACAACAACCTGCAGTACAAAGTAGACACATTAGAACGTTGACACTGCAGCCAATTTACACCTTAAAAATGAACGAGAATCAGCTAAGTTTCACTTTACAGGATCCTGAATTAATTCCTCCAAAATGCTTCATTTTGCACATACAGCTGATTTTTTAACTGAAAATAAAAATCTAACCAACCAACTTTAAATAAACCTGCACTAAATAGCACTGAGCTGTGTTTGCATGCATGAGTTGCTTTAATCAGTTCAGAACACTGCATCCATTCTCTGATTTGGCCGTGTTTGTGCTGTTTAGCTCCATTAGTAATCTCAGTAGTTATTTTCGTAATTAACGGCTGTGATTAAAAAGAACACGTTTAGAATTGCGACAGCCTCTTATGTTTTTTTTAGCTCTTAAGTGTTATATCAACCTTTCAGTATAAATGAAGCACACGGTAAACATACCTTTTGACTGGCATGTAGTAAACAAGTATAAAGCTAGAGAAAGCAAAAGCAGGAATATGTTTAAGATTTGAACTCCAAAATGTGTAGTCCCGGACGTTAAATGTCCTGAGTGCTATGCCATTATCTGAACATGAACGTTGTACTTGATGATAAATATAAAACAGGGCTCTGGAAAACGTTGTTCAAGTAAAGGACTTCAAATAATATCGACAGCGTGTAACACTTTCATTGAGTCAGACTAGGCATCGCACTTATCGAATGGTGGATTATGTCATGTTGGAACAAACCATGTCTCTTGTTTGGACAGAAAAGCAGCATTGTATCTGATGGCCACATGATCGGAAAACTATAAAACTTCCTCTTCTGGACAATGATTTCTAAAATGTCACCAGACTGTAAACCTTTTGTGCATCAGGTTAATCTTGAAGGCACCTAACCGCTCATGGAGATAATTTATTGACAGGCACAGCTTGGTCGACAATACGACTTTCACAACTGGAAGGATCCAAGCACCTCGAGGATTATCTCCCCACCATCCGCTACCTTGAATATGGCACAGCCCGGGAAGCATATGGCAGCAATCTGTGGCACCCCTTACTGTACGTCCTTCACTTGCTTTTAATTAAACACATGGATACACCCCACGCTTGGGTAAAAGCCTGGCAAGGGACTAATAAAGAAACAAACTAATGAGAGCTAAGTTAATGATGATGTAAGGGAAGCTCATGTGTCAAGGACAATAATATCCATATTACTGAAGACAAGAGTTTGCATGTGTTTTATTGTAGGCCAATGTCTCATTACACTTAGAGACACTGATTGCAGTAATACTTATCCAAACTTGCAGCTGATGTTAGTCACAGACTGCAGCCGTAGTGTGAAGACTTGCTAAAAGCAGGGGAAAATCCACATTTACGAACCAGGTCATCGGCAGACAGACATAATGTATCTCACATGTTTGTGCAGCTGGTTTAGCCGTATCATGGCTGACTAAACGAGGACTCCTTTCCTCCCTGTCTGGGAGTCATTCGAGTGTCCCACAGTAAACATGAAAACTGGAGCACACGCCTTGGAAGTTGAGGTCAGGTGAAGCAAACGCACTAATGTGCCAATCATGTCAACAGCATTAGTGCTTGAACGGCTCTAATCAAGAGATTGCCGTTCACAAACCTTGTTCCAAACATATGTGTGTGTGTGTGTGGATTATGGGGGCTAGTGGCAGTAATCCTCGGACCACATGGACGTCAGAGGCAATCCAATTTACGGTACGACACTGCTTAATTCTTACAGATACAACCTGTTATACTGTATATGCCAATATTTAAACAGGTGGACTTGTTTAGGATTTGACTTCCTTCTTATAAGTAGACAAGACTAAGAGGATACAGCCACGCTAGCGGCTAACTGATGTAATGGTGAGCAGCGGTGCTTTGAACTAAATGTTAATTCATGGCATGCCAACAATGACAGTGCTAACATGATGGTGATTAGCAGATATGTTTAGCATGCTAAAATAAATTACGCAACACTAAAAGGGCAGCTGAGGGAATGTCATTTCTTTTAAGGTATTTGCCAATTTGACTAAATCAAAAAGGAAGAGGATCAACAAGGTTATTACAATTTATCCTGATGGAAACATGAATATCCCTGACAAATGTAATGGTAATCCATAAAATAGCTGTTGATATTTTGTACCAATCTAGCAGATGTTGAGATATTATAAAAGAAAATTTGATCTGCGATTGGTGCTAGGGGAAAAGTTAGGTGATCACAAAAGTCATTACAATTCATCCTTTGGGATGTTTATCTAGCCAAAAGATTTTTCAGTCTGTACCAAAATGGTGGAGACAGACCGGCATTGCCATCTCTAGAGCTAAGCCCCTAGCATGCATTACATACTAACACAAAGTATCACCAGATTTGAATAACTAAATCCCTATATCTTTGTCAGCGGTTTACAACTTGTGTAGTCTGATGCAACAAACCAGAACTTTAGTGACATCTGTTTCCAGGACAATGGTGCACTGTGTGTTTGGATGTGACAGCCCCCATTACTGTGTAAGTATAACAACCCAGTGGAGGGTGACTCTCCTAATCAACCTCTACTCTATATTGTCATTCATTTATGCATTAAACAGATGGAGCACGTGACTGTTACTCACTCTTTTGAACACTAGACACGTCATTCTCTGGGGAGAAACACCAGCCGTCAATCAAAACACTCACTGAAATATTCTTTATTCCAAATGCAGGACCAGGTCAGCCAAATAAAACATGCATAAGTTGTTTTTGTCATTTTCTATCTCTACATTATAGATATTTAATACATAAATGATTCTATCCATACAAAATATAAAAATATGTGAGGCCTCATTTACAACCATATTTACATGGACTTCCTTAACTTAAGTGAAATTATTAATTCATTTATCTATGTACATACTATGAACTGAATACAATAGTACAGTATATCCTATATCTAAATCACATTGCATGAAAAAGCTAAACTGTACCAAACCGACTACCTTGCACACTTGTTTTCTGCATGGAATTGAAGTTATGATTTAAAGAAATTGCACATCTGCTTTTGATAAATGTTGTGACTTGATAGAACTGCGCATGTAACTGTTAGCCTTAATACTCAGGAGATATTCCGAAACATTAAAATGAACAAACATGCAAACACTGTTGCTTTTTTTACTGTTTACCGACTGTAATTCATCACTGACTTTCTATTACTTGATATTCAACACTCAACAACACTGAATAAATGGACCGTGAGTTTTAATGATTATTTTGTTCCAGATGGAAGATGTTAGTGTACACAAGCTGGACCAAGAGTCATTTCCTTTAGCAGATGACAGGATGTTAGGAGATAATGCAGTTCTTGCTTTTTCTGCGTTTGCGGGTGTGTAACTGCCCGCTGCGGTTGGGTCCTCCGATCCCTGTGTTGTTGTACTTATGGACGAGCTCCTGGTTGCTGAGGTAGCGCAGCTGGATGGGTCTGGGGATCGGCTCACCCAGGAAGTACCCTTCATCCTCTGATTCGGAGGATGAAGAGCAGGTGGAGCACCAGCCATCGTCATCGTAATCATCCCAGGAGTATTGGTTCAAGCCAGTGCGTCGGCTGGCCCCAGGGTTTTGAAGAGTCAGGTCTGAAGTGGTTCTGGGGCACTGCCTGAAGGGTTGGGGCTGGTATCTTCCCCCTCCTCCTCCTACTCCGAACTGGTCTCTGGCGCTCCTTGGCGGGGGGAAGCGGTCGTAATCCTCACAGACACGCAACTGTGGTCTTTCTTGAGGTCTCGCCCTTCGCTCTGCCACCAAATTGAGGGCATTTTCTGAACGAGACCGACGAGATCTCCGGGAACGGTGATGATGATGCCGGCGCCTCTGGGGAGTCTCCTCTGGAGCATCTATCCGGATACCGGCAGCCCTTCCACCTCCACCACCACCTAAACCACCAACTCTGCGCTCACTGATGGGTGGTAGGCGGGCAGCGTTGGCGCTGCTCACCAAACTCACCCTATCCTCTTCCTGGAAGGTGAAGCCCGGTGGTAAATGTGTCATACCCATACCCATTCCAGGGGCATCGCAGTACTGCACCTGGTACTGGGTGGACCTAGAAGGATCCATTTCCATGTAGGGCTGACTGGCTGTAAGGCTGTGAATAGACCCAGAGCTACGAAACTGCATTGAGGAGTTGAGGGTGCCCATGTTGCTTTTCTCCGACACGTTCATTCCAGAATCTTTGCTCAGGTCCGGCATGGAGAAACGAGAAAGGTGCTCTTGGCGCTTTCCTCCTCCATCAGCTGAGTTGCCTGAAAGAAAATAGAGTCAAATTCAGTGTCAACTTTGCCTTTTATTCAATGTCATCCCATTAAGTTTAAATATATACTTTTATCGAGTTTAATTTCAGATTATGCAAGCGGCAAAGTAAACCCACATTGGGATTTATATATACTAGCACTATTGCCATAAACACAACTTCTCTTGGTTGTGCTAACATGGTGCCAAACCGGCAACAAGGCAAAGCTGAGGTCTAACGGCGTCTACAATACACACCTGTTGCATTGGACAGGGCCAGGGACTCCATGGATCCTCTTGGGGTCTGTTCCAGAGGGGTCAGTTGCTCTGTGAAGTTAAGTGCATTGATGGGGTTCCTGCTTCTTGCCACCTGTGTTGCTGCTGGAGGCCCCGCCTCTCTGTCCCTCTGAAAGCCGTGCAAACTGATCGAGCGCTTGTCAGGGGAGAAGCCGTTGTGGTGCTGAGAACAATGGGACATCTCTGTGAAGCTCTTCTGGGTCCTCAGTTTAGGCGGATAGTACTCCTCTGGAGCTGGCTGTTGGAACCACATCTCATTCAGAGAGTGGCCCTTCATGGCTGAGATGGGTGGTCTCTTTAAAATTCCGTTCTCCTTGATCCTGTGATCCTGCTGTTGATTATTCTGTCCAGAGCAGGTGGGGTTATAGGCAATCCTGACATTGCACTGGCTGAGGAGCTGGAGAGGGGTGGGGTTCGCAGTTGGGTCTGATTGGGATTCATAATTATAGCCATCACCTGCTTGCTCTTGGCTCTGCCACGCAGGTGGCTCGCGAGTCAAACTGGGCGTTTGGCTGGAGAGACTCAGAAGATCCATTTGTAAAGACAGTGGGTCCACTTCCCCTGAAAATCTCTCAGTCTGCACTCCTCCTCCACTCTTCCCTGCCTTGGAGCTACGTCGGGACTCTCTTGTGGAAGCGAGCGCTTTGGAAGGCCGAATCAGAGGAGTCCGAGCCATTGGGCTCTTCCCCCAGGCTGCAGGAGCGTGAGCAGAAGATTTGGCCCTGCTTGGGCAGGAAAGGCCGACCCAGTAGAGAGCGTTTACAGCGGGCGCAGCAAAAGCAGCCCTCTATGGCGTGCCAGTGCTGCCCATCGTATGTCATCTGGCCTTGGTCAATGCCTGCAGGAAAGATACACATAGGTTTATATAAAATACTATTGTGGGACTTGTGTGCAAATGCACAGTTATAATGGCTACTCACCATGTCTTTATCAAAGAGCTTGAAAAATCTTAATGTCTTTATTTAAAGTGCTGTTTTATGTTGCTTGTTGAGTGAGAAAACAGAGCTGGAGGCAACTTAACAGCGCCTGGGGGCGAAGTCATTATGGAGCTTTCCCAGCATTGTATAAACACATTGCATTTTGAGTATGCTTGCAGTTGTTGCAGGGGGAAAGAGAGCCAGCTATTTGCTAATGACTTCCATCTGGTCCAAACATGTTTTTCTGATGGTTTCAATTTATAATCAGTTGTGTTTTTTGGCCAAATACTTTTCTATATCCTGTCTAACAAATAATTACAGAGCAAATTTGTTGAGAGGTATGTGCCAAAATCACACCTGGGCATCCTGTCTGAGAAAAAAGAGTTTTAACAGGAGGTGGAACGTGGCCAAAAGGCGCTAATATAAAGGTTTCCCACTGAAAAATACCAAAGTTTCTCCTCTCAGTGGGTTTGCCTCCAACACTACATGTTGTGAGATGTTTAAATTTGTATTTAACCGACACTTGGTGCATGTGTCAGTGATAAAAACAGATCCTGAGGGGGAAAAGTCACTCAATACAGTCATGCCTCAGCCCCAGCTTGGATTCACGCTGCATAATATATATTATATATATTTCTGTATTGTGTAAGCTACTCTGTGTTAGTCTGCACCTGCCTCAAATGCCTGACCATGACATTATTCAGTGAAAAATTGCTGAAAACCAGGCCATATCTTTTCTGCTGTAGCTTTTTTCTCCTCTGTGTTACTTGCTGTGAAAAAGACCTGCAGCTCAATAATGTCCCACTTAAATCTTCCATGTATTTAGCATTATACATTGTTCTGTGATCGTTCCTTTGCATAACCTGTTGGTGATTATTGCAGTTTGTATTAACAGTGATAGATTTGGGAAGCATACCAATATGCTCCCCGCAGGAGTCGCAGTACTCGGCGTAGAGGGACTCAAAGCAGGAGCAGCAGTATGGCCGTCCCTCCTTCATGATGTAGCGCTGGCCCCCCAGCACAGTCTCGCACTCAAAACAGCAGAAGTGCTTCATGTGCCAGTGACGCCCCTCTGCCTCAGTGCACTCATCCGCAAGGATGATCTAAGAACGGAGAAATAAGAAAGAGTATCGTTTATCCTCCGATGGTAAAACCTCAGTTGGGTTATTACTGCGCGCTGAATGACAGGACAAAAGCTCGGCCCATCCTCCCTCCCCCTCCATGCGCTCCACTTTCTCCTCTGTAGACTCTAAGATCGTCCTCTTTGTCACTGACTTGTGTAGGAAGCTAATGTGTGTGGGGAAATCTAGATGGTGCATTTACTTTTAATTATGATGCTGTTAAAACACCGGGGTGCTTTTTAAGTACTAACATCGTCCTTGTCCCCATTTGCAGAGAGCGTAAGTCAGAGCTAATGGTTGGGAGATCAGGATATTGAGAGCTGACCTCATTAGACTGGAAACCTTGCATGTGTTAAACTGTGACAGTGTATGTCGGGAAGCCTGTGAGCATCATATGACAGCAGTTTGGTGTTATATGGGCATGCATATGTGCAAGATTCATATGTGTAAAAACTACCCACACTACAGGCACAGTATGTTAATTTAGTGATATGTGTGTCTGTTAACACATGATCATCCATGTGTGTGTGTGTGTGTGTGTGTGTGTGTGTGTGTGTGTGACGGGCGTCTACCTCATCACAGGCGGTACAGCGCGGCTTCAGCCTCTCGGCGTGGTGCCGGCCGCAGTAGATCTTCCCGTCCTGGTAGAAGTAGATGAGGTCCACCAGGAGCTCGTTGCACATGCTGCACACGAAGCATGCTGGATGCCAACACACGCTGTGACCCGCCCGTGTCGCAAACACAGCAATGTCGCCGCCATTTATCTGGCCTCCGCACTAAAAAGTGGTGGAGGAAGCAGACGAGAATTTCTGAGTAAATGGTTGCAGTCATGCAGTTCCTATCAGGACTCGTCACTTCCTAAAACTTAGAGTAGTGGCTAATACCGAGTTGAAATTCTGTAACTGTGCTACTTTTTGTAAATCATCTGAAAATCTGTGTACCTGGGCACCCAGTGGCGGACCTTTCACTTCCTATGTTTTCTGTCTGCGTCTTACACTAACAATGTCCAATAAAAGCAAAAACATTCATTGAACTTAATGGATGGGAAGCCGTCTTAAAAAAACATTTCTTCCTTAATGGGAAGTAATTCCTGTTTAAAACAGGTCTACCAGAGACAGTCCTTTGACATTTGTGATGGATTAATTGGTCTATAAAATGCCATAACAGAGTGAAAAATGCACGATGTCATGTCTTCTTATTGCTTGTTTTGTCCGACCAACAGTCCAAAACCCAAATACATTATTCAGTTAATCACATAGGACAAAGAAAAGTAGCACATCCTTACAAATGAGAAGCTGTACCATGGGAATGTTTAAACTACAAATTGATTGAATTAATGGTTACAGCGCTACAGTAGCTCACCACTGAAGATGTACAGTTTTCCAAGAAGTAACATTTTCCCAAGAAGTTCAAATGCCCATTTCATGGAACCTTTAGGTCAGCATCGGAGCTGATACAGACCAAGTGTATCGGTACATCTGTCTTTAACACAATTTAGCATGAAGACTTGGGCTAAACTGAGAGCACAGGGGTGTGTTTACATGTGTGGTACGCACAGACATACAGTAGGAGACACAGGAGAGGAAGTTGAATGGCTGTTGGAGGACGTTGGTGGGGCAAAGGGGATAAATAAAAACGGAGTGATATATGGGAGGATAAAAAGGAGAGCGAGATCAGTGTGGAGGTGTAAAGGAGGAGAAACCGTAAAGATAAACAAGAGGGAGAGCTAAGGAGACAGGGGGAAAGGTCGGATAGGCAAAGTAGATATAGAGGGGTGAGAAGATGGAGACAGAGTGAGAGTTACAATCACATTATCTAACCGGCGCAGAGCCTGCTGCTGCAAGGAGGCCAAATGGGAGTGGGGAATTCAATCAATACGCACTTTCCCAACAATCTGCTGAATGAACCAAAAACACAAGCTATAAAGCGGCTATACACCTGGGGCACCAACACAACAGAGAGTAGCTCCGTTTTGCTTGAGTCTGTTGTATACACTGTAATAAATGGCTGGCGGATGCTGAAGTGTGCTGGTTTGTTGTTTAAAGAACACTCTCCATTGCCCTCTAGTCCCATAAGGCCACTGTGAGAATAAATGTAGACACATTAAATATTTGATGGGACTCTGGGTACTACTATGAAATATTTTCAGGAGGATTTAGAGCAGTTTTAGGTGTAACTTAGTTCTCTGAGGTATTATGTAGGGCTATGTTTTAAGACAAACAAATACTGTGATTGGCAGACAGCATGGAAAAGAACACACAACATACACCTCAAGATTCTCTTAAGAGCAACACTTTGAGATGAGACTGACAAGGTCACAACATACGACTGCCATTTATATGTCAACATAAAGAACCTCTCATACATCACTACAAAGACCTGAAATGCCAGCAGGCTGTTCGGTATGTCTGTCACAGGATTCATTGCTTTCATTCCACCGGCCACATGACGCATCTTTGATCTTGTCACACTTAATACGCTCTTGTCACTGGACGCGACGCAGAAATTATATTTCGAAGTGAAAGGACGGGGAGCTTTCAGATCATCTTTGATCTTGTCATATCTTTTGAATGCTGAGGAAACAACACAAAGAACTGTGTTTTTGATATGTCTGTCAAAGTTTACCTGTTCGCAGATTGCCCCCGTCATCGTCACCGGGAACGGCCGGACATTGCCGCGGCCCAGGTTTTCCCGCTTCCGTTGGTTACTGAAGAGCTTCAGTTCTCGCTTCTCCTCGTCGTCCAGTCCATTACAGTAGCGCACCTACACATACACATAAAAGTGTTTAAAGTGGTTGCCTGTGTTTTTTAAAATCAATATATCATCGTCAAACTAGTCAAAGATTTATTTTTGATGCCATAACAAAAGGCAGCACTTATCTCAAGTCAACATTACAGTCTGTGTTAGCAGTTCATGATTAATTACTTTATAATAATGATGAATTAATACTGAAAATCAAGTAAAAGAAGAAACTGGTTTAACGTAAAATAAAACCAATTATTTAAGTCAAATGCATCCTGCAAAATAGCAACAAGTGTGGATGAGATTGACACAGCTGTACAAATTGTTGTAAGTGGATTTACAGAAACAACACTTCTTGAATTGGCATATTGTCATGGAAAAGAGAAATATTTTATTAAGATTATTTTTGGCAACAGGAAACAAGTGAAGAGAGAGAGAGAGAGAGAGAGAGAGAGAGAGAGAGAGAGAGAGAGAGAGAGAGAGGGGGGGGGGGGAGTATGACATACAACAAAGGTCTGCAGCTGGAATCAAACTGTGGAAGTTGCGGTTAGGTGGTAAGCACCTAAACCGTTCAGGGGCTCCCAAAAACATTAAATTAATGGGTCTTAGCGACCACTTCGATGATGTCATTCCCTGCTAATAAAATAAGCCCCCTCTCAAACAGAAATGAACTAACATGAACATTATGTTACACTAAGTAATGAAGTGAAACAACATGGCAACTGAAGTGTAGAGGTGTTAAAGGGTGCCTATCTTCTTAGTGATGGTACCACTTGTTTATGGCAATCACATTAACATCTCAACATTAATTGTGGTAATGGTATATTGATGTATAAAACTTCAATAGGCAGCTACACACACTCAAACACCTCACTATTCAATCCCTGTCCATAAAGAAGACAGACTCCATATTTTCCTGCATCTCCTCCCTTCTCTTCGCTTCTTTCTGTATTGCCCTGAAGGAGGAAGCAATAGATGGATGGATGGAGGTGGTGGGGGGGAGGGGGGTCAGGTTGGACTCTCACCTCATTGTCGTGGGGTGGGAGCTGATGGAGCAGCTGTTTGATGCGGTATTTCTCTCCTGGGCTGTTCACATAGGGCACCTTGTCCTCAGGCAGGGAGCTGTAGTACTGATGAACCTGAGCAACAGACGGAGACAGAGGGAGGATGAGAGTGATGAAGAACAGCAACACACCTGCAACATGTAATCTAGTTGATAAACCCAAAATACATTTGGGCTGCAACCAGTGATTTTTTTTCTCGGCTACTATTTTTGATTAATTGATTTGTTTTGTCGTCTATGAAATGTCACAAAATAAGGAAATATGTCCATCAAGAACTACCGTACTCTTCCAATTGCTTATTTCGTCTGTACAACAGTTAAAAAACCCAAAACGGACAAAGATCATAAGAACCTACGCAAAACTGTTAAATTATTATTTAATGCTGTCTATTAATCATTTCAGCACTAAAGGTTACAACTGTGCGGAGACAAAATTAATAGGATCTCACACACACACACACACACACACACACACACACACACACTTAAAATCACTTTGATTTATGTCCCACCAGCGGAGACTTAATGGAAGCTCACTCTCTCCATATTTGCACACTGAAATGGGAATGTATCTCTCTCTCTCACACACACACACACACACACACACACACACACACACACACACACACACACACACACACACACACACACACACACACACGTAACGGTGCGTGAGCAAATAAACATGTGTGACAGCAGGATTAATGCTAATCTGGCTATTCCAAATTGCTTTGGACATTCTTTACATTACAGCGCCAGACAATGAGTGTCATCTGCGTGTTATTTATTGTCGTCTTTTTTATTACACTGTAACAGGTCAGGCAGTCATATATGAATGTGATTGGAGGGGGGTGCAAACCACGAAAGCCGCAGGGTTTCAAAGGGATATTCGAGGACAGAGGTCAAAGAGAGAAGAGGAGAATGAGCGGTGTGGAGAGGGAAATAAAGACAAGATGAAAATGTTAGATGGACGAAGAGAGAGTAAAAGTAAAATAATGAAGATCGTGATTGATCAAATTAAAGTAACAACTCATAATGAAGACTTGGAATGTAAAGAGAGACAACATGATCTATACCTGTGACTAGGTCACGCCAATCTTAATGACCAATCTGTCTACCGAATGGATCTACTCACTAGAAGCCATCAGCTTTGTCCTTGGCAATAACACAGAGACTGTCACACAAAAACAGATTAACTTGAATAACGCAGACACACATCGGTATGTAGAGACCAAAATTAACATATATTGCTTTTAAAAACTTGCATATATCTAAGTTTTATTTTCCGGATGCTGTAGCGACAAGTAGTCTGCAAGCATGTTTGTTGTTGGGATGCATTTACAACAGGAACCTCTTGTTGTAAGCGAAACTAAATTCCTTCTGCTGTTTTTGTTGGCTTACACCAGTGTTGGCAAGGGACGCGGGATCAATGTCCAGCAGTACGTCTCGGGACGCCAGGGGTTCTCAGGATAGTTCATGAAAGACTGACTGTGGTCAAGCACTGATAAATCGCATATGCTTCCAGATGCACACACACACAGCTAATGATACATTATGAAACATGCTTCTAACAACAACAGGGTAACAATCTGGAGGTGAAAGGCACGTTGCCCCGAGGAAAAGATCTTAAGACAAATACACACCCTCACACGTGCACACGTACATGCACATAACGGACGCAGTCGCAGCGAGAGCCAGGAGGAGCAGCTTGTGATAATAACTGTAATCGAAAGCAGACAAAACTAAAGACAGGGCAGAATTTCGAACTGTACTGAAAGGAGTGTTTTTAAAAGCTAAAGCAAATGGTAGGACTTCGGAGCTGAGTGACAAGAGCAATCGCTTCACACAGCTGGTTTCGATTGCTGTTAATGGCAATACAGCCGGAGGAAAAGACACCACCAGGCACCAGTCCTGACATTCTCTCAACAAGACACTTTACAGTGGTTAGTGGACATAGATATTATATTGTTGAGAAAACACTGGTAGTTACATGGTGGGAAAGATTGTGTTTTCATAGTGAAATGAGCAGATTTAACGGCTGTGTTTTCATTCTCTGTCCTTCTCCTTCTCACGACTTTGCTGAGATGTGCAAGTGCCCACGGCTTGACACTGCACAGTTGTGGGAGCAAATTCAATGCGTGTGAAAGTTAAAAGGCCTGAGAGATGGGTTAATTAATGTACTAAAATGTGAACTGAATGTACTAAAAGTCTACAGCCCACTAACACTAGCAGCTCTGTGAATTGTATTGAGGGGCAACGGTGCTTTGAGCTCTGTGCTAACATTAGCATGCTAAAACAGTCACAGTTACAATAATAATGTGCTGATGTTTAGAAGGTATGATGTTTATCGTTTATCGTCACCATTTTAGTTTGGTGTGTAACATATGCTAAGTAGCATTAAACAACCTCATGGTGGCGCTGGAGGAAAGGTAAGAGGATCCCATAAATCTGTGGGCTTCATCCTCTGGGGACCATGAATATCTGTACAGGGAGTAGCATTGGCAAAGGGAAAACCCATTACATTTTGGAACAGATCCAAATCACGGAGCGGATACACACATTATTTTTCACTTTTGTTAACGTTGCGAGATAGGACATTTTGTCTGGGTTATGGTTAAAACAATTCTGTCGATAACACGCACTGCGAGCATGGCTAAAAATGTGTTTTACTGCTTTTCAACCGATCTGATGTGGCAGTATCGTTGAGTGCTTTTTATAGCTTCATCATTTATAGCTGCTGGCTGTAATCAGGTCAGCGTCTGACAGTTTTCAGGGTCCTTGAACACGGATGGGAATGAGTCTAATTGTCCTCAGGTCCATTTTAGAACAGGTCAAACTAGCCTCAGGTACCTTTCAGAGTAGCTCTTTGTTGTTTGAAAGTGAATTTATCCACATCAGAGCTTTGGGTCCCTCGCACAACCTGGAAAGACCTGGAGTTTGTATGAAAAACCTTGAACAGCATTTCTATTCAAATCGTCCACATGTGAGCGGTCTGAAAAATTAGGCTTCATGTTCAAATGCAATTTGAAATCAGATCCTGGTCCATGCTGAGTAGTCTGAACATAATACTGCAGCTCTACGTGATGGTTAAAAAAAAAAACCCAGATACAGGCCAATGCTGAGTAACATTCCTGGCCTTGACAAGCTGTAACTTGGCAACACCCAAGAATTTTATTTGAGAAAGATGGAGAGAAGAGAGCAAGACAGTGGGAGAGGGAATGTTGGCAGGCCCTCCTTCACACTGCAGCTCAATAACATCACCAACACACTCCGTAATGGCTGTGTTTGGTGATAAAGGCCTGCGATTGTTGGCAAAAATGCAAACACACACAGGAGAGTTGAACAATGCAAAGTTATCCCTCATAATCCTCAGATATATCTGATTGAATCCTGTTCTGAAATCTCTCGTTACAGAGTGGTGACTTTACACTACTGCTGGCTGTATAGCGACTCATACACAGCCCCGGCTCCCTACGGGGAAACCTAAACCCACAGTTTAGATCCTGGAGATTAGCTTTGTGTTTACCATCTCGCTCTATTCTCACTATGTCTTTACCTTGTGCAGAGGAAGGCCGGGTGTTGAAAAGCTCCACATCAGGCGCACTTCCGCTCCTCTGTAAGAGGTCACACAACATGTTTCCACAGCTTGAAGTTGGGAAAATTGAAATCGCTATAGCTATGGACACTTTTCACCTAGATTGTTAGTAATGCTCTTAATTGTCCCAATTCTTCCACAAAATATAAAAATAGCCAGTTATTTTCACGGTTGTTTAGTATTGTGCTCATGCAATACAGCCCAGTCCAGTTTCTATTATAGCCTGAGGTGATATCACCACTAGGCGAGAACCTAATTGACTTGACAGGGTGAGACATGTGACCATGGAGGGAGAGAGATGAGAAATAGCTGCGCTCAGTCCTTGGAGGTGAAAACCGGGGGCTGTGCCAACATTGTATTGACCAGTTCATTGCTTTCAGCTCATCATCAAAATGAAACCAGCTTCCATTAATTCTTCTATCGTCCTATAAAACTGGAAACCCTCCCACACGTGCACACCTACGGTTCAGTGGAGTATTGTAAAAGAGGATTTACTTTAACATGCATGGGACCATTTAATGCGTTTGTGTATTACTCAGGCTCAGCTTAGTTGCCGGGAGGGCGGTGAATCCTACTGTTACCATGTTTGCGGATAGAATGAATTGGAGATTAGATTGACTGCTGGAGCCACACAATCCTTGTTATCCATTAGCCTGCAGAAGGAGCAGTCAGCAGAACTGGTGAGCTATCATATGGTGAGGTGCAGCTCTAACTGATCTGTCACAAGACATAGGCATCAGGTGTAACACAATAAACAGGAACTTTCAAAAGGTTTGCACTATACTGGGTATGTATCGAAATGTATTAAATTGTATAACTGAAATGTGTACATGCATAACTTTTAACCCCCTTTGCTTTGGCCTTCCAACCATGCTAAAATGTTGTAAAATACCAAACATGTACCTATTTGTGTATCAATTTGAACACCCTGAACTCACATTGGAGTGTGTTTGGTGAATTCGGAGCTTTTTTGATGACTGTGATTGCAATGTGAACCCAGGATTGTCATTTGACAAATTTTTAAGTGTCTACTCGGTTGTTAACACCTGATGTTGAACAACCAACAATAGTCTTAAGTCTTAATTTAATGAGCGTTTCTGTGTGGGTCCAAACTTTCGGTGCACAAACGGCATCTTCAGATTTATTCACACACCAGTGGATGAGGCCCAAGAGTTGGGTCTCTATGTGATGTCTACAATCAGGCGTGATTGAGAACAGCTGACAAAGCTACACAGGAAATCTGCACAATTTACAGATGTCTGACATGGACTTCAGTCCAGTGTGAATGTGACCCAGATGAGTGTAAGATGCTAATACCTGCTCAGGTTTGAGTCCTGGTGGTACCCAGGCGTACTCCTCCAGGGCACAGCCTGAGTCGTCGTCCGAGGTGGAGTTCCTCTGGAAGTCGTACATCAGCTTGGTGACCGTCTTCTCCATCTCTACAGGCATGGCTGTCACAGCATGCTCCTCACGGCGACACTTACAGTGCACACAGATCTTCCTAACAAGGAAAAACAAAGAGCATCTGTCAAGCTAACGTTGTGTTTACACTACACATTTGTTCAACACACACATATTAATGAAAGATTTAATGGAATAAGAGACCCAGATTAGAAATGATGGCAGTACTTATTTGACCTGTTAAATCACGCCGTTGAAAATTGTGATTGGTGGTTTGCAAATATCTTTCGTACCGTTAACTCATTATACCCAGAACACCACTAGATGTATTCTTTTCACCATTAGGGTCAAAGAAAACCCTTTAATAAATCAGTGTAAACAGCAATACATTTGGGGAGATAGAGTTTCAACAGAAACAAGACGTCATACTGCAGTTGCTGTTTGGGCCTCTGAAGCTGGCCATTAATCACTAAAAATAAAAATAACCCAAATTGCTTTTTTCAAAAGGTAACCTGTACAAAAAAAGGAAAGTCTGTCACCCAACCTATTCGTCCATAGTCACAGTAAAACCCCAAAAACAATTCTGTGAAACTCTTGAGTTCTTTTCAAAATCGCATGATGTGTATTTGCAAACTCTCTGCCCGTAAAGGATGTGAACTCCACACAGTTTATAGGTCAAGGCTTCTCACTGCAGCTCTCACAGTAAAATGTGGGTACCACAAAAACAATGCTCAACAATCCTCTGGGGTACCAAGAACAAGAATGTAATCACAAACAGGCTACGAGAATTAACAGAATACAGCCAAGGACAGTGATGGAAAGCAGCACACTATACTGTACAAACACACTAACATGCACACCACACACACTCCTTAATGCACAAGGTTAGCGATAAACAATAGCAGATGCTTAGCCAGGACAGTGCTCCACTCTCATTAGTCAAGCAGACCCACTCAGCTATGAAATGAAAATGATCCATGTGTGAGTTTTCACGGAAAAGATATTTGGGAGTGTTTGCCGCGGACACTCCCCCTGCTAGCTGCCCTTTCATCTCCAGCAGTGTCCAGAGAGTCATAAAGCGAGTTGTTATATTTCATAGACTCAAACAACTATTCTGGAGTGTTGTCTTACAAAATATTGGGGTTAACAGACAATAATTACTCTTTGGAGAATAACACAGTGCCTGTGAGACGTCTAACAAAAAGCAGAAGAGGATGTGGATTAAATGCCTGAGTGCATGGATTAAAATAAATATATAGGCTACCTTCAACAGGTCTGAGCCTGGATCCGAAGGGAGAAGACACTGCATACATACAAATTCCCGTGTCCTTGACAGCTCTAAGCCCCAACATGAAGAGGGAAACTCTGGGTGGCCAGAAGGTAGCATGCGACTAACCCTTGCTACCCCTCAGGCGGCCAAAGCAGGGAGACAATCCCATTACCTTCCAAGGCGGTTGCCTGCTTGCCTGTCTGACAGACATCCCTACGGAGGAGCTTAAGGACACTCAGGACACTGTTTGACAGACTGACAGCTTGGTCGGCTGAGGATCTGTTAATATAAAGTCCTTGGAGTACAGACAGTACCATGTGGAGAGCTGGCCAAGTCTCACCTTGTCTCTTGTTCAAAAGGAGCAATTCTTGTCCAAGAGTCCAAGAGTCTTGGTTAACAAAGCACTTCAGTCTGTTTGGTTTAGCGCTGATGGATTTTGATGATAGAACGGACACTGGAAATAATTGGCATGCCCAAGCTAATACTATGACGTGTAATCCCTACATACAAACATATAGGTCTAAAGTTGGATGAATTTTCCATCACCACTTGAAATTCCTTGCCACTCGTGGGGAGCCTAACAGCCTATTACTGTCAGGTCCGGCTTTCAACACAGCCTGAACAGAGAGGCAGACCTCTGCAACTTCTGCAGTCATTGTGGCCACAGGCTTTACAAACTGACTTCATAAATATTATACATAAAGTGGCGGAATATCCTCGTCGTGAATATTAATGGTTGTGATAGACAGAGCAGCGATGCAGCTCAGGCAGACAAAGTCATCAAGCAGCTGTCAAGCAGGCCGAGGTAGAAGGGTGTTTGGCAAACCCCTGTCCCAGCGGCATGTTGCTATAGCCAGGGGCGACGCAGCTTGCCTAATTACAGCCCAGCACCTTCACCATCATTACTAATTTAAGGCGGATTATCTGGCTGACACACAGAAATACGTGCATTTACAAGAACACACACTTGCAGCGAAGATGATGATTGAAAGTGAAATACAAAGACACTAAAAAGGTGGAGACAAAAAGGATCAAGCGCATATAAACACATCTTCCAGTCTTCTGACAGGTTGCCATGTGGTTAATATTTCTGCCTTGGGGCGAGGAGGGACTCATGGAGATAAGAGTATACAAATAGCCAGAGCTGGAGGAAAGCATTTCACACCACATTCCTTCTGAGGGGACACATTACAACGTCCCTGCCCCATGCTCTGACTAGAGTCTCTGTGGAGTTTAATTTGGAGGCAGGGAAGCTTGTGACTGTTAGAGAAACGCATCTCTCTGAGTCCAGATGTTTGATGATCACCTTCCTCAAGTGATTCAACTCGAAAAACATCTGATCTCCCCACATCAGTGCTGGCAAAGACACTAGTGTAAGCCTCCAGGGTCCTGTTGCTCCGTCCCTCCCCTTCTATCCTCATGATTTACAACACGCTTCACGCACATGCCTGGGATTTCCCCTCCACCGAAACCTAATCCCCAAGCTTCCTCTTGTCATCTACATGATTTCAATCAGGAGAGATTTGGGGACTTTGTTAATACAAGTCAAGTGCATCACCGACGCGTGGTAAAGAGAAGGAAGTTAAAAGGTATCTGTATTCAAACAGGACTGGGCTTTCATATCCTGGGAGATGTAAACGCTGACGTTTCATTGGTCAGTTAGAGAGTGGGGTTTGTTCAAGACCTGGGGGGTAAAGTTGTTGGATAGTTATCCCTGTGACCATGATGTCAGTGGACAATGATTCACCGTGTCGGGTTAATTATCATCGCCTTCCTCTTCTAGATTAGCCCTGTAACCGAGGTAACGGGTGGTTTTAATGCGTAACTAGAGTCTGATGATAGGCCCTTGTGACAGTTACATTGACTTGGTTCAATTGCTTTAGGTCATTGCTACAAGATCTTCAGCAAGTATGGCCAACCAAGTCGTCTTAAAACTCAGATCAAATTTACCATTTTAGTAAATGTGCTTCAAATCGAAGTGATCTCTGCAAGGCGAACAAATAGGGCTAGGGTTGTATTTCTAACTTCAGGGTTAGGAAACTCTATTCAACCCAAGCTTTAGAAAACCATCTGATTCAACTGTATCCAAGAGCCAGTTGAGGAAGTATAGACTTGGAAGGTTTGAAGCTGAAGTCTCATTCCTGAGCAGCTCCCAAAACCACTGCAGCTTTTCCATGGCATCACTCAAGATGGCCAGATTAAAATCCCATCTTTAAATGGCATCTCAGCGCAAAAGCAAAAGTCGGATGACAAAAGAGGAGAGCACAGTGGAGAGAACAGCTGGGTGCACTGCAGCCAAGTCTCGTCTTCTTTTTTCCTGCCTCTGCTTTTGTTTTCTCTGGAAGAAGAAGTGGGGGAAGAGGAGGACAGCCTCTTTTCTCTTTAACGCCCCTTTGTTTGCCAACTCAAACATTTCCGTTCAGTGTTTTGAAGATGTTGTTGGAATTTTCAGGGACTTCAACGATTAGCCCCCACTTCCAATTACCAACATACAAGCAAACAAAGTCTTTGTACATACACTGGACTGCATGGTGACTTCAGAGCCATTAGGAGTTAATCACAGTTGAACATGACTGGAGGTGTTCCCGACAAGAATCAGGCTCGACAAAGACGTTTTCCATTAGCCACCAATTAGTAAGAGCCAGATGCAGCGTGTTGCCGAGGACAGAGATTAGGCCTGCATCCACCTGTCATAACAAATTATAGAGAGCCAAAGTCCTCCTGTCTTTTTAACTAGCCTCCAGACTCAACCTGATGAGGAGTTTCCTCCCCTGTAATGGACAGCAACATATGGGCATTTTTACCTAAACACAATTGATTAGCCTTCAACAATGACTGCTCCCATTAGACACTTCACCAATTGTGCACGTGAACTCAAATTGGACTTAAAACTTTTTCAACAGAAGGCCTGGAGGCTGTGGGTTGAAGAGAAGTGGGTATTTAGGAGGCAGTGGATGATCTAATCATAGATGCTACCAAGTTGTATTATGGGAAATGTAGGAGCCAGTGTCTTTCTGCTCCAGTAAGGTATAATTTCCCATATTCCCTCCCTCCCTCCCTCCCTCTCTCTGCGAATGGTACAGGACTTGTGTGAAAAATGGGAAGCAAAAGGGAAGGAGATATATTTATGTAACATCAAACTGGGACGCTTTTCAGCTGTAGCCACGCTTTACCCAAGACTGGATCACATTACTTATTCATTCAGTGTTGACTTGTTCCATAAAGTGACACTACTTTGGATGGGAACGTGGGGGAGTCATGGAAGGGCCAGGCTTCCAAGAAAACCTCAGTGCAGACTTCAGACCACACTCAGACACTGGTAACAGTGCCAGATCATTAGCAAATGAATTAACCAACAACATATATTAAAAGGCGTTGGTCCACTGGCTTATGATACATTTCAGGAGAAAATGTCTCAGCAAATCCGTCAATCTTCTAGGAATTTTATTGGAATATAATGATGACTTTGCTTTCTTGTCAGTAGGGGGAAAGCATCAACCAATGCAGTAGTGATTTATTTTCCAGAACCAGTTGTGGATGTCAGAAATAATGTTGATGTGGCGTTTAGGCTCTCGGCTCAGTTAATGTTTGGGCTGCTCTCAGACCCGAGGAGCCCAATGATACTGCAGCCAGCTGCTGAAGCCACATTATTCATTATTCCCAGTCAGTCCATTCATGTGCTAATCCAGTGACCCTTTACACTGCCAAAAAGTAGCCATCTAAATGGGTAAATTAGCCTGCATTGAGTCTTGTTATGTTCTCTTTAAAACAACTGCCATGGAGCTGCGATTATGCCACTTGTTTCATTTTGCAGCAAACTCCAGGAAATGATTAGAGCCTTAAGTAGGAAGACTCAAATAATGACAACATCATAATGTAGAAACATCATAAAACAAGTTGATCTGGAGGGGGAAGACACTAATTATTTTACAGAGGCCTATTTATGCATCTGTTAATTAACTAAGCAAACTATCATCCATATGGCATAGAGTCTGAACAACAAAGACTTTCTGGCTGGATTGCGCACAGTAGCTTGACCATTGCGCCACAGGGGGTGGGGTGGGGGATATAAACCGGTGAGAACACGTCTATAGAGGGAGAGCTACAGTGCGAGTCCCACAACTCTGCATTCTGAGTGGTATTTACATCCAAATAACACCTGGCTTTAAGTCAAGAACGAGCAAAGTGAAGAAGAAGAAAGCGAAAACTTAGTTAAAAAGCCCTGTGACTACTTTACGCACACATTTCAAAGAGAGAGAGTAAAAGTCAGAAACGAACTCGATTTCACACATGGATTAATTTGTGACTCAATTTTCTTTTCCATTACGCATTTATTGCCCCAACATGGATAATCCGTCGCGCTGCAAAACGGCTCCAAATAGCCTACACCATAAACACGATCAATAATCAGCTGCTTACCTTCTTACAAACTGCGGCGGAGGGAAGAAGACATCGCCCTGACCTCGGTGCTGGTTGTGGTGGTGCGGGTTTTAAAATACGTTTTCCTCATTGCAGAACTTGTCACACAACTCCAACGCCACAGCTTTGCCACGAAAACACCCCACTCTCACCTCGCTGTGTGGTGTCTGCACCCCTCTGCTACATTTACCCCCTCCGTTTAAAAGCCTTTTGTCAACCCCCTGCTCTCCGCAAACACATTCGGGAGTTCAGCAAATGAGAAGAAAGCGTAGACGAAGAGCCAACAAAAAGTGCGTAAAATCAGATCCCTATTTACAGATCCAACCGAGGGAGCAGACTCCGCCGAAATATTTGAAAATCCAAATGAATAAGAGATAAATGTCCCTGGGAAGCGGGGATACTGCTTTTGACTCTGAGTGAAGATCCGTGCGGACTTTCGCTGCGTAAAAGATGGAGCTGGAGCTTCTCCGCTCGCTGCTGACCTACCCACTGAATAACAGCGCTTTAATCCTTAACCGGTGTCAAAAACGTATAAATCACATGATCACTTCCGGTGGGAAATTTCAAAATAAGAACATCATTGCCAAATGGTTTTGGACATATCTTTTTGATTTGACTAATTAATTCTAATAATAATAATTGAATCCACTAAATGCATCTATTTTAGTTATTTTTAATTATTATTTTAATTTTCTAGACCATCTACATACGTATTTATGCTATGTGACACATTAAAAGACATAATGCAATGGGGTGTTTTTCTAAGGGAAATAGCTCAGTGAGAACTAAGCACACTCTGCTGAGGAAGATCATGAGATGTGGTTGAAAGCTCTGGAAATAGCTAAGTGGACCATTAATATTTAAATATCTCTTTTGATTAAACTACCTTGTCCAAAGTCAATAATTAATGTTCACATTTAGCTATTGAGAAATCCACTATTAAACTATTTTTTGTATATTGACAATCCTACTTTAACATGAACGTCTAGAAACTTCTTTCATGCTACATGAAGATGTGATTTTTACTCTGGCTTACCTTCGACAGCCGTTGGCTTCTATTAATTTCTGTACAGTGAAAACCAAGTCACATAAAACAAACTGTATTTCAAAGCTTTTGTTTCAAGGCAAAGTCGTTTACTTCCTGCCTTACGGAACCTCTCTGGTTGACTTGACACACACGCATACCCAGCGACCCTTCTCCTCCCTCCTCCCTGGATGCTAATATCCCGGTGTGATGTCAGCAAGTCAGCGTCCCAACATTGGTGTAATTAGCAGCGTGAATGACTGGTGTTCTGGCGGGATTTGCATTTGAATTAAACAACTTTCCTGAATCAACTGGCCCGGGACAAGGAGAGAGAGAGAGAGAGAGAGAGAGAGAGAGAGAGAGAGAGAGAGAGAGAGAGAGAGAGAGAGAGAGAGAGAGAGAGAGAGAGAGACAGAGCGACAGAGAGAGAGAGACAGAGCGACAGAGAGAGAGAGAGAGAGCTGCAGGGCGCTGACCTGCATCGGGAAATGGGGAGTTGAGCCCCTGTAAACACAACAGTGCTGTTTAACATAAGAAGCGGACATTAGCTGGAGGAAGGACAAAGGGCTTACAGACCAATGAAAATCCACTGAATCAAAAACAAATGTAAAGCCAATTTAGTAGGATCTTAACACTCCAGGAGCCCATTTTTCACAGTGCACTCATTGGGTCCGTTAGTATTTTAGGCTGCCAAAGATCCATTAACAGTGGACAGCTTAGACTATAATTACAATTTACTACCATCTATGCATTTGTTATTACATATGATTTGTTATTAGAAGTAGAACATGCTCTCGTCTCTATAGTTTAGTCGCATGTGAAGCATTTTGTCACTTTGCCACATTGATTTGATTATCAAAATACAACTGACGAAAATAAAAGCCACAAGGAAATTAAAGCAGGGGACTGATTTATATGATCACCACGTGGAGTCAGTTAGCTCGGCTAATAGCAACAACATAAACAGCACAATTGTTCCCTCACTGATTGCCACCATCTCAGCTATTCTGGTCTCTCAAACACTCACATGACAATAAGCTGTGTAATGCTATTTCTCTTCTCTGGTTCCTACAATGAGTGGTAGGAGCGTTAAACAGTCCCACTGCTTCTCCTCATTTGCATATTTGTGTAATGCAAAATGTGTCAAGAAAGAGGAAAAACGGCCAAAAGTTTTCTGGCAGTCAAAGATGAACAGATTTGTGGAAGATTACAAAAGGCAACTTGGAGGATGGATGGAAGTGGGTTAGAGAGTAATTAAATCAAGATTTGTGTATTCCCCCCCCCCCCCCCCCCAAAGTGCCCTGCTGCTGTCTGTTGGCCAAACACAATCTAAAAAATAAATGCGGAAAGGAATATAAAAAAATAAATAATAAAATGCCTTGAAATAACGTATGTAAAGCAGCACAAGGATTTTTTTTGCCGTTGCTGCTGAAAACAGCCAGCAGCTCTGAACGACCTCCTTAGTTTTTAAGGACAGTGCTGCAGTCTTTTTTCAGGAAGTGTTCCTCCGGCTTCAGATTAAAGCTTTGCTTTCATTTTTTACTGAAAGCCGTCTTTCTGCCCTGGTCCTCTTACACGTGGCGGGGCGACTCTTGCTGTGACTTATTCTCATACATAAGAACATATAACTGCGGCCCCTTTACAAACACAAGAATATCAATTACAGCACAGGCTGTACTTACGTCCTATCCACAAGATTTTTATGAGGAGCCCTAAGTGACAGTGTCCTCTGCTTGGAGTGACCACAGAATGGGTCAATTGGTTTGGGGCCAGCCATTTACCCCAATAAGTCAGTGCCTTTTCCCCCATAAACTGTTCCTCGACCTGCAGTGAGCTGTTTTAAATGCCAGGAGAGGACCAAATAAAAGCACAGAGGCCAGCTTGGGGGACATACCACAGATAGCATTGCCTGCATGGACTCCTGGCATGCACCGAGAGTCTCTGCTTGGTAATTTTAGACAGTGAGCCAAACAGGTTCACTCCCTTCCCAAGCATGTATAAGCATATTTAATTTTTTGTCTCTATCAAAGCACAGGATGAGATATATTGTAAATACATGTGCTCCCGGGGGCCGGGATCCCTATCTAAAGTATGCAAGAAAGTTGTACCGCCTCAAAGGATCTTATCCTATAAGGACATTATTCATATCTCACCAGGGAAGGAAATGATTTATATACTGCTTGACATGGTCAGAAAAACACTCCTGATAAATCAATGCCTTTATCTCGATTTGAAATGTAGCCAACATCCCAACATCGCCTCCTCATCTTTATTTCTCATCTGCTTTTTTAGGAACACCAGTCTCCTCTCCTTTCATGTGGCAAATGCTGATGGCTATCACTCTAGAGTCAACACACGAGGCAGCTGGGACTCACCCCAACAGCTGATAGCTCAGACATGTTGGGAGGGAGGGAGAGAACCAGCTTCCTTTCCCATATAGCTTTTCTATTCCACTGCTGCAGAAGGTTTATTAAGGACTTTCTAACTACTCTAAGTATTTACACTGCCCAGAATCTGATACCCAACTGGCTACTGAACTGTGTTTCAGCCCCTTAAACCAACTGGTCTAGAAAGGAGGCGGCGATGATTTTGAGGGCAGGATTAATATTATAAAATCATATCATTCCTCAGCAACCAGACCTGTCTTCGGCAATGAGAAGGATGGTAAACAGCAAAGGGATTTTTCAAAGATAAATAACAAAGAAGTAAAATGATGGGTCGAGATTTGGTCTCCAGAATCACAAAGCGGACTGTTAAGAAGTTGAAGAACTTCAATGAAGACAACAGGGAGGATTGAGGTGCCAGCATGCCTTGAAGAAAAGTACTTGTCAGAACGTCTAAGGCTGGATTTAGCTTTAAGCTATTCAGCTATGGTGTAACCCCTTAATTCAATTCACAACTATAAATATGCCTTAAAAGGCATAACGAGTAGGATTTCACTAAAAGACAATGTATAGACTCATAATAACCCCTCTCAATCTTCACATGACCCACTAGTGTGTGAAGCTGTCTGAATCTGTATCTGCTGAGACCCTGCCATCTGCCAGTATTTGTTTTTATTTTGCTGTGTTCGGGAGGTTTCTGGGAGTTCTCTATAAAAAACGTAGCAACCAGGTGCTAGATCGTATGCGTGCATCCCAAAGGAAGCTACAAAAATGGCAGACACAACACTGAAAAAACGCAAATATAGCGAGGCAAAACGCCAAACGGACAAAGCTTGTTCCAAAACAAGAGTGAATCTGGGGTTGGCTTTCACCCACTGGCAAGCACCCTAACCCTTGTTGAGCCGGAGGGGAGGGGCCAACTTTGAATGTTGTGTTTACAAACTGCAACCGACAAATCCAACTCATTGTGCCTTTAACAGCATCTAAACTCAGCCTCTCTTTTTTAATTTGTCGACCATGAACACTTTTGCCTCTAAACGTGGTCTGGCGACACTTTGTTCCAGCCAGTTTGTTTCAACCATAAACCAGTCTAAAATAAAACCTGGAGCAGAATGGAGTTAATCTTTAATGGCCCGATTTTGTGCTAGGACAGAGAGCAACAAATCAAGCAACCGTGGCGTTAAACTCAGTGAATGGCACAACTGGAGATGATGTGGAAGTTGTTGCCAACCACCACAGATAATTCTGGTACGTTTGTTTGCTTACCTGCTGTTGGATAACTGTCTTCCGCTGCATTAAGGGTGTAAGGATTCATGTGAAGACTTATATACAGTTACAAAGAAGAGGAAGCAACTGCCAGTTAGTATAAAGGTTCACTGGTTTTCCTGACCCATTCAGTGAGAGCAGCGTCATTCTGAAGACACACTGACCTCCCCTTTACCATGAACTAGCAGTACTTTGGCTCAACTACTCTGCCCAGAAAGCAGATTTAGTGTGACACAATACCAAGGGCTCACTATGGGTCCTCCACCCAAGAGCCCCTCTGTACCCATGTTCCCAGCAGATAAGTGGCCATTATTCACCCCATGTTGAACATTAACTGGATTAATTCTGCTCGGGTTGAGGGGTGAAATTGTATTTGTCTAAAGGGAGGGAAATGGCAAGGAAATGAGGAGAGTAGCCAGCTTGGCTGAGATTCTAATTAGCCTGGGAGTTCGTTAGCACACAAACTCAACTCTTGCTGCAGAGACCTTGCTGGTACAGAGGCCTGGGTAAGCTATTAAGCCACAGAGGGGAAAATAGAGGGAGACAGCGAAAAGAAAAAGAGAGCGAAAGAGGGAAGATCGAAAGAGTATGGACACTTAGTTTCACGCATAAAGGCTCATGGCAACGAGGTGACCTTGTGGAGTGACTCCTCAAGGGGACTGGAGCTATTTTTTGCCCCTCCTGGCCCACTTACACAAGGGCTCTTCAGCACAGAGGAAAAACACACTCCAAGTCTTCCACCTTCGTCTATCCATCAGACCATCCATCTCCACTGTAGACAGCACTCTCCAGGGCCAGGCAGCTCAGTTTCCAGCGTGCTGTGCCCAACAACGGCGGTTTGTCAATGAGCTTTCCTCAATCGTACTGTACATGTGGATTCTGATTCAAAATATAACTAGGTCAAGCAATGGTTTGATTAAGGGAGGAACGGTTGTAGGAAGTAAAGCAATACTGTAGTGGACGCAGTGGGATATGAGGAATGGCAAACAAAACAGTGAGTTATTAGTTTTGACATTATTATTATTATTATTATTATTATTATTATTCCTGTGTTCGTACCTTAGAAATAGAGACATTTGGGAGAGGAGATTTAGCTTTCTGAGTGTTTAACACTCCCATCTGTGCTGAAATGTAATCCCTTTAAAAAAATGTTGTGAAGTAATACACAAAAATCGGTCATATCTCTCCCAGTAACATATAAAGCCACAGCTCTGATGCAGAATGATCTTGTGGCTCCATGAATGAACCACCCACCTCTGAACCTCCCACATTCAGCACCCTGCAGCACATTTCTGACTCAACTCTCTCATTCAGCCTCCACTGATGTTCCTCTTCCTCACCTTGTCATCATGACCCAGATGAGTGGTGTGGGTGTCGATACCGATTTGCTGACGCTCTCTCTCTTTTCTTCTCTCACTTAGTGTGGGTTTGTGTTTCATTCACTACAACGCTCCATCAACTAAACCTCTTCTGACTTTTATTTCTGGTGCTCTCTCTGTAACAAATCATCTTGCGGCCCACAATCACATACCGACTGACCAGATGTTCCGTCATTAATAATGAATATTAGCATACTCATTAGCTGGACCACAATTGCGGCGTGGCAGCCGGAGTCCTGATACATGATCTTACCACTTGTTTTCAGAAGGCAAGCCAAAAGACACACAAAAGCCCTTATGTGGAGTTTGTAAAGAAGCCAGGTAAAACCAATATATCCAGTTGGGGTGAGAAAGAGCAACAAAAGAAACACATGTTGAATGTGTATTTGGCTGGTAAGCCTCTGTAGCGGGGCTGATGCCCAGTAGGTATTTGATGCGTCCATGAATTTTAAATCGAGAGATAACAGCCGATAAAAGTAAAGGACAAAGAAACAGAGGTTATGTCAGGTCTTTGCAGTGAAACGTGGATGTGAATAGTGAAAATAAAATAAAAGTTGAGGAATATGAAGATGGCAAAACGTCTCTGCCACAGTGACCTAAACATAGTCTGTATTTGTAAGCATGAACTCCACTTTCTGTCTTACTAGTTTAAGCTCAAACTTTTAGTTAAATAAACCCCAACACTCAGCTATGCTACATTTAAAAATGTAGTTTTAGAGGACTTGTGCGTAGAGCAGCAACAGACAGGACCAGTCCATCAAACAGAGTTTGGCCTGAGGGCGTTCAATCTACTCTGGAACAAACTAAAAAAGTTTTAATGAGCACGGCTCTGTGCTCATTTAAAGCTACACCATAAGTTTGGTTTGCAATTTGTTATCAACAAAATTCTAATGGATTCTTTCAACACATAACCTGGACGTCTTCCTTTTCCCATCATGAAACCAGTCTGTGTTTTTGTGTGTTGCTTTGGTTAAAATAATTAATAGCAACAAACAAACAAACCGATGATGAGTCATGATTGTCAATTATGAATTTATCCTCAGGTTCAATTTGCCCTATTTATATCCTACTGTACTTACAGACTGGCTACAAGTGACAACATGTTTGTGGTGGGAAGAGCAGCACTGGCATTGTTCAAAGCATTTTAGTCTTTCCCATAAGAGCATTTAATTAGCAACTGAAACTTGAAGGGTGATTTTGCTTCACATCAATGCAGACTAAAAGATCTATGACCGCAGACACAGACATGACCATACAGGCTACACAGGATACAGGGCCGGTAAAGACATTGGAATATATAAATGCATTTTATTTAAACACCTGCAATGTTTTGATGGTTCATCAATCTGATCACATTTAAGGCCAAATCTTAAGTATGTCTCTTTAACAGTAAATATTCAATATTCAGTAAATAAGCAACAACCAAAGTCAATTTCTAAAAAAACAAGCAAGTGTTATCTATTGAGAGTTAAACTCTCTACAACTCAACTAATCTACTTGATCAAGACTGTTTTTTGATTGAAAGTGGATTGGCAACACAAGAAAACGACTTCATCATTAGGGGGGTGGTGATGGCCTAGTGCAGGGGTTTGCAACCTGCGGCTCAGGAGCCACATGCGGGTCTTTAACCCCTCTGTAGTGGCTCCCTGTAGCTTTGACAAAAAACAAACATGGAACATGTATTTTTTGTTGCACAGTGGTCAATCTTTCAAAGGGAACACCTCTTATCTTGGAGTTCAAGGTGATATTGTGACACTGAAATAAAAAATATATATTTTAATATTTCGTCAACTAAAAAATGCATCACATTCTACTGCGTCTATGGGCACGGTGCCTTTCCCTGCAGGTGGCTTATCTTGAGTTGCAGACTCGGTATGCTAACCATGGATAAAACCAACAAAAGATAAAATTGTTTAATTCTGCGTGGACAAATACATTTGCTTTCCCTGTCAACAATGCTGGCTTACCTGTGTGCTTAATATGTGGCGAGAAATGAGCTAACAACAGAAAATGTGATGTTGAAAGACATTTTGTGGGACATTTGTGAGGCTGTTAAAAAGCCAAATAAATGATCACCACCTCCATGTGGATGAAAACACACTGAAACAGACATAATTATAATATAATTTACTCTTTTAAAGATATTAGGCTGCAGCTATTCGTTTTTTTTATTTAAAAATTATTAATTATTTAACTTTCTTTATTCATTTAATTTTTATATTGTATTTTTTATTGTAATGTGCATTTTTATATTATATTCATTTTATTTTATTCAACAAATATGGGGAGGACTCAAATAGGCCTGCATAGTTCTGTGTTTAATTTATTTAAAAGTAGGCCTAAACATGCCACTGTATTGTTTCCTTCTCTTCAAAAGAGTTTGGAGTTTTGGTTTCCTTTGTTAAAACAGGTAAAAATAGCAACAGTTTATTTTATTGTCATTCTGTAATTTCAGAAATGCAAGAAATATAGTATAACTATATATTAAATATATAAGCTGTGTTATCAAATCTTAATTGGTGGAAGAGGGTCAAAATGGCTCTTTAGATAGTAAAGGTTTCCAACCCCTGGCCTAGTGGTTTAGTGGTACAGCTACCAAATACCAAATACAACACCAGATGGTTGTGAGTTCAATACCATGGCTGCCACCATTGAGCCCCTGAGCAAGGTACTTAACCCCAAGTTGCTCCAGGGAGACTGTCCCTGTAGTTAGTTCACTGTAAGTCTACAGGCTAAATGTAATCATATTTTGAACAGATGGAAATGTTGCTAAATCCATGACATCACATTTTAAGAACTCACCCACTTCAAATTAAGAGGACAGACACAAACACAGAAATCTATCATGTGAGAAAAACAAAACTATTGTTAAACTTTTATAGTGTGTTCATGTAGTACCACATTGCTTTTAGTAACTAGAAGGGCACTCGGAGTGCGCAGACTTCCATAAGTGAAAAAGTACTTCCTTGGCCAATGCTAGCTCCTTCCACCAAGTTTCATGAAAATCTGGCCATTAGTTTTCCCGTAATCCTTCTGACAAACAGACAAACTGAAAACATAACCTCCTTCGCGGAGGTGATTGAGAAAATAGGTTTTCAGGACCTTTCCTTATTTCATTAAAATGCCGTTTTGCTGTAGCTTTGCGCCCTCATAGGTGGCCTCATAGCAAGTTTCACTTACATACAGAGAAACTCCCAAACATACTCAATGCTATGCAGAACTGGGAAAGTGCCCCTTCTCACCCCAATAATCCAGCTCAGCGCTTTTCAATAGATATACATCTCCTGGGGCAATTGTGTTTATATAGAGCAGGTTTTTGTAGAAAGGAAGTAAATGAGTTTTACGAGAAAGAAAGAGATAATCTCTGGGTGAGGTCATGTGGTAGTCTAAATAATGAACAGCTGAATCAGGAAGAAGAAATAAGGAGATTAAACTCCAATCGGATTCAGACTAAGCAAAAAAACTGAGTCACTTAAACTAATAGACTTGTAAAACCACAAAGAACATAGTTTGAAAGCCTACAGAGATTCTTCAAAGGTCTCATTGGATTCAATAGCAGCGTTTCATATTGAAATGATTCCTCTCACGTTTAGGCAATTTAATTTCCCTCTTATTTCATCTTGTTACACTGTTTACCCTAACAAAGGGGGGATGCATGATGAGCAGATCACACAAACAAAACACTATGTCCATGTCAATAAGGCCAGCACAGCCCTCTCCCCACAGGATCTTGAAGGCCTGTGGAGGTTATGGATTGGAGGAGCAATTGCCATTTCCAGGACGTGACAGACTGGCGGTGTGTTTCATCACTGGGCCAATAGAGACGGTCAACCTGGGGCTTTATTGACTGATTGCTGCCAAGAGCTGAGACTTTAGGCAGCACACACACACACACACACACACACACACACACACACACACACACACACACACACACACACACACACACACACACACACACACACACACACACACACACACACACACACACACACACACACACACACACACACACAGACAAGGCTGTAGAGAAGCCACCGGAGGAGGAATGAGTCACATTGAGTGATCCGCACACGCAGACAAATCACATTAAAGAACTTATATCAAACCGAGGTCAAACTTTCAGAGTGAGATCATCTCCGAGCAAAGACAGACTTTCAATGCATCACTTCTCGTGCCTTTTAAAATGTGCTTTGGACTTGTTTTGGATACTGGGTCTGAGCAAGCTTCTTCACAAGATAGTCAAATCGAAATCTATAGCATTTTCTTCACCCACTTACTGCTGCTCCCCTATGTTCCCCATTTAAAGCATGGCCCATTAGGAAGCAGTGAGAGAGAGAGGCAGTGCTCTGAGAGAAACTAAATCATCCCGGCCTGCTGCTGTTTACACCAGACCCGGACCGCTGCTTGAGCCTCTGTTTATTTGAACTGTGAACCTCCATGTGAGGTGTGTGTGAAAGGAAAAGTTTAAGCGAGTGTGTGTGAGAGAAAGAAAGAGAGAGCATGTGTACTGCGGAGACGAGGGGGAGGGAACGGTTCCACACAAAACCCAGTGTGTCGCCCTCCGATTTATTTCACACCTCTCTTAACACGCTTTTCACAGCGTATTTATTCGCCCCGCGGGCTCCTGGTGCTCCTTCGGTTCTCCAGGCCACAGACGGGCTTCTGTGCTGCACCACTCAGGCACAAGGAGGCCAAAAACAGACCTCTCACACCCCCCGTAGAGCTCCAGACACAATAATGTCCTTCTGCTGACCCACATATGACATCACAGCCTGGTTCTCACACATTCACATATGCTTACTCGCACACAGAAAACATACAGACACTTGTGTTACGTAGCATGCACACAACAGGCAAGTGAGCAAGAATACATGCAATTGTATGCTTATGTTGTATGTATGGAACTCTAACACACACACACACACACACACACACACACACACACACACACACACACACACACACACACACACACACGAACAGTGAGGTTAGTGTGGGATCGGTTAAAACTGTCCAAGGCAAGAGCAAAGGATAAGAAGACCTGAGCATCAATGAAGCTACTGTTTAAAAAGGCACAGACCGACTGGAGGTGCGTCGAGGAATATGAAAGGCTGCCAAGTATTCAGACACGAGAACAAGGACACACACCGAGGACACACAACTATACAAATGAAATAAGAACACAAAATATACACAAACAAACAAACCAACAAGTGTGCACAGAGAGCTGGCCTTATCTAAATCCAGGTTGAATGTATTGAAAGACTCTGCATTTATTTATCTGGGGTATTCTTTTTTTAAAGAGACTAGCTGTTGCTCTTTCAGCTCCATATATGTGTGGGTGGCTCTGAATGAGCAGAACAGCCGTCACTGGCCGTAAACATGGTATTCATTCTCATGATAAAACTATCAAACTGACAATAAAGATGATGTAACATCAGTTTTCGACAAATTCCTAAAGTGCTTGAGGCACGGACATGTAGAAGACCACAGGAGAAGTAGAAGCCAAAGTGATCTGGTTTAAGTTAAAAGGATAACAAATATAAGTGATCATTTAGTTCCCTTAAGAATATTCACACATGCTTACTGACTTGAAGCCATTTCATGGACTAAAAGAAAAAACTTTACAGCTGCTGAAGCGTGGAACAGATAATCACTGTGTATCATTCTTCTCGCCTCTGTTGCTGAGCTCCACATGTCTCCACATAAACACACGTTTTGGCCAGACAGAAACATACAGAGAGACATTGCAAACATATAATGCCGCACTGGGCACGGGTCGGCCAAAAAGCACATGTACGCCACATTCCTATGCAGACAAAATCATGCAAACAATCATATCAGTGTCTTTACAGGCTACTGTTTTCTCTAAAATGTATGGAAACCCATCAGCTATGGGTAACACAACAGAGAGTGACATACTAATCTATGCAAAGGCGCTGTTGATATCCTCCATGTCTAATCACACCATAGCACTGCAGCTCAAGTACATTTGGTGCCTGCTCTGGGTCCTTTCTGGTATCTGGGGCAGCGTACCAGCCAGTTGAGTAAACTCTGGATAGGAAAGGCTGCCTTGTGTATGTCTCTCTCTCTCTCTCTGTGTGTGTGTGTGTGTGTGTGTGTGTGTATGTGTGTATGTGTGTATGTGTGTGTGTGTATGTGTGTATGTATGTGTGTGTATGTGTGTGTGTGTGTGTGTGTGTGTGTGTATCTGCATGCCAAGACTGTGCCAGCCACAAGACTGATGCTGGCGTCAGAATGATAGTGTACTATTCCTTCCCCACAGCACACCAAGAGGTTAGCTGAGAGAGAAAGACAGAGAGAAAGAGAGATCATAAAAACAGATCATAAAAGCAACATCAATGGGTGATAGACAGAGCGAGAGAGGAAAACATAAAAGGGAGTGTGAAAAGCAGGAGGGCTTGTGAAGACGAAGCTCGAGAGGGAAACACAATGAGGAAGAAAAAAAACACGACATGGAGGGAGAGCACACGGTATCACCAAGCCCATCCATCTGCAGCCAAGCTACATGCCAATACATTCATGCATTCTCAGGAGTTGACCTATGGATTTGTCTAATTGCTGATTCACCTACTATTGTATGTAAACCGCCCAGTGGTATATGTGGAGGATACTAGAGTGTATGATGGATCAGACCAGTAAGGAATCTGACACAAGGCCGCTGTGAAAGCATCAGCCAATAAAATGAGCAGAATTTCTAGACACTAACTGTAGTGACACCTATAAAACATCCACATTTTGTGAAAAATTTAATGAATTTCAATGGAATCGCTGCAATCAATAGATTCACTTTTGGAAGTGATATAAATTCAAGGAAATCTTTGACATTGACAACATGCTGTTGACCAATAACAAACAAACCAACAGGAGCCAGAGTCCATAACAGAACAAGATATCGTAGCTCATTAGCTTTGTTGGACTATCCATTTTTTTAATCTAGTATGACCTGCTCCATGAAAGAAACGGTTTGTAGACATTAATGAGACAGGAGGTGATGGTACAACACACCTCTTGAATACACTTGTATTGTCCCATTAGAAACCAAGCTAACTAGCTTCTTAACTAACAGTTAGCAAGCTAGCTAGCTCGGGGACACATTGTCAAAAGGTTTTAACGGAAATGGTCTGACATACTGTAACCCCAAAAACAAACGCCCTTTGTTCCGAAGCCCATTGCTCTGAAAATACAAACTCATTATGCAACAAACAGAAGCACACAGCTAATTATTATGCAGAATAAAGGCAAAGGCATGACCAGCCCTGCTCTGCCTCTGATTTGTTTAGCCTGATATCGTTACCCTCGAACTAACCAATTTTACTACTAATGCCTAAACCTAACCTACCCAGACAACGACGGCAACGTGTACATGGCAAACAAAGAGTGGGGTGGGTCATGACTTCTCATTAGTGGTAAAACCTTTTTTTACGTCAATCTGCATAATAATTAGCCGTGTGCTTCTGTTTGTTGCATTGGAGCAATGGGCCTTCAGAGCAATGGGTGTTGGTTGTTGGGGTAATGGGTTGTCGGACAAATCAGACATTTTTCAGAGTATTGGTGTTTCATAATAATGCAACGCCATAACAATCGGCTTCTAGCCACAGTAGTTTATCAACTAGTCTTGTGAGTAGTCTCTACACGCTAAACTTTGCTCAGCAACTTTCGGGTGTCGCCAGGCCTTAATACTCCTGAGTCCTCAGTCAATAAGGCCAATAGCAGGCTTTCAGCCTCAAAGCCGATCCTTTAACACAGAGACCTAGAGATAACCTGGCTGTGATCTCTATTGATCATGAGCTATTTTGCATTTAACTGCTGTGGCTGACCCTGCTTGTCCATCTGATGCTCCAAAGGCCACGGATCAGAGCACTGCTTCGCCATGCATCGTGAACTCTATTGATTAGACATAAAAATCAAGGATCAACTGACTACTTCAACGGATCCTTTTGGGACAGACGTTCATTTTCTCAAACAATATCGGATCAATGCTTTGAATGAGTCAGCAGGTTTAAGCTAGAATAATCACAAGCTTCACCCCATCTTAATTGGAAAATGAATAGATAGATGTGTAGACATAAACAATAAGTTATAAAAATGTCTCCCATGTTGGGAAGCGGATATGAGAGAGCACAATTTTTGAAGACATAGCACAGATCTCGGGGTGCAGACAGCACAGCCTGAACAACACATGAACCCCTTGCATCTGGGACACATTTGGCACCCATGTGCAATGTATTACATATTTCTAGAAACGAAGCCACGCTCTGTTGATGGGAGTTTATTCCCGTTGTTCATGGTTTGGTTCGTTGTGACCTCAACATGGTAAGCAAAGTTTTTCTGAGAGGAGCTGACACAGAATACCTTAGGGGTGAAGAGGGAGGGGGGACAGAGAAGCTGGATAAAAAAACAGAGGTTCAAGAGTAGAAAATGTCAAATAGAAGTGGAGAGAATTAAAAGACTACAAAACTACTAAGTAAAAATAATTAAATGCAGCTGTTCCACCATCAGGCTCTTCACACTCCCAGAATTCTCAGCTGCAAATGACTGTTTTAGAGCAGAGGGGTGAAATTCGTCACCCTCATGGTCGGCAGGCTGGGTAAACTTTCAAGATCCTGTGTCGGCCTGCAAACTCTGATCATCAACTTGAGGAGTCCTGGCTAACTTGGCACTGTACTGACCTTCAACTGGAGGAGGATGCTGAAAGATGGTTAATAACTAGTTTCTGGCTCTTCGTATCCCCCTGCTTCACGTTGTTATGCTAAGCTAAGCTAACCACCTCCTAGCTCTAGTTTCATATTTAAACAGACAGACCCGAGAGCCTCTCCAAATTCTTGGCGAGAGAAAGAATAAATGTGCCAAAATGTTAAAGTATTTTTTAGCTCAAAAAACTATCATACTGCACATTATTTATTATATATATTTTTAAATAGCATTCCTTTACTTATTCCACAACCATTTGAAGCTCTAACATTACAGTAATATGAAACTACTTTTCCATTAAACCATCAGAATTGGAGATTGTATCCACTCTTAGGATAACTTTCCTTTTACCTTGGTTCAGCATGAATAATCACAGAGACCATACAAAATTGATGCTCAGTTTTTTTTCGTGAATAAATACTAAATACTTGTGGGAATGCTTCCAATAAGAGATTTTTGTTGTTATTTTTTATCTATGAGAGAAAGGTAAGAAAAAAAACGAGTGCTTTTGAAAAATAAAGCTAGTGGGGCAGTAAAATGTCAATCTGAGAATTCAGCGAGAGAATAAAACTGCATCAGAAATTCCTTGCAAAACATTACAATTATATACTGTTGATAATGAACAAAAACATTATGAATTCATAAAGACTGCCAGGGTCTACCACTGACCCAAAGCCCCATTAAATCATGATAGGCAGCACACAAACCTACAAAGACATAAGGACATGGCTTTAATAAACCTAGTTAACATGAAGCTATAAGATGGCCCGCCAAGCCCTCGTCTAAACCTCAGCGCAAACCTCAGTCAGCCTCTGTTTAGAGTCAGCACCCTACTGGTGGCTCACTACCGTGTCCACTGGCTTTCTAGGCTAAATACTAAGCAGCTGAGTGGCGGCGAGGCTACTGGCCAAGCAGCCACTTGTTAGGTCTGCGGGGTTAGACAGCCACATCTGGTGGGCCTGCACCCACTTAGAGCTCCACCATGGTCTACTGTTCAGCCAAACCTCAGAGGTCAGACACACAACCAGGGAACGGCTGTGTGTATTTCAGTGTGAGTATGTATGTGTCTGTGTGTGTATTCTTCTAACCCTGTCATATATCCTACAGGAATAGGATTGGATGTAAATTCAGAGCAGTTGTGCTCTGCCCTAAATAAATATAAGCTATTCATTCAAAAGGCCAGATTAAAGATCTGATAAAGCCACTTTTCCTTTAGTTTTAAAGGGTTTGAATTCATGTGGGCTGAGTTGGGGTAGAGGAGAAAAAAAGGAGCAGGCAGCAGGCATTGATGTAGAATCAGAGCTAAATAACTGAAGCCCTGTCCTATTCATCAAGGTGAGATATCACAGGTTCTGTCCTTGAGCTTTTTCACCGCCAACCACTTTGTCATAATGCAAATGCCAGCACCTGATGTCATAAGTCTGCTGTAATGAAAGACTCTAGCATGCAATAGTTTCATATGACGCACTCAAACCTGAAATTATGATAAGGAGCCCATCATATCTGCAATAAAAACCTGCATCTTAAATCAGATGTTGGCTCTGATCATTGCTGATGGTTATTAGCGGGAGTGGTCGTGCCTGTGTGTTCAAGTGATTCACACGTCATCTGGTCCTGTATGACACGAGCATAGCCACGGTAAAAAGATTACATCATGACGGTGACCATCACCGTGTTTTTATTTCACCAGAAGATTGTTCTCTGAAGGTAGGTTCAAATGTACATAATTAAAACATTACATGACTGATTACAATTGTGTTTAGGCATCGTGACTGGAATTTCTTTGCTTTTGTACATTTCCGACTTCTGAGAGACATGTGACTGTAACGCATACCTGTCAACATTGGAATTTCAAAATAAGGGAAAGCTTTTTGCCGGACTCCGCCCATATCTTAACAGCTCTCAGCCGCCAATGTAAACGTAAACACATAAGGGACGGGTATATACATTCAGGAAATTTATTTAAAGTATGTATTACTTGTACAGACATGTTTATAAGATTTATGTATTTTATTTGATGAGTTATTATCATCAATGTATTTGATGATTGATGAGTTGTGTGGCTTTTGTTTCCCCCGATGGGTACTTCCTTGCGATGGCAGAGTCGGGAAACATGTCCGCTACACTGCGACAGGTACAGGATGGCAGGTACAACTGCGTCTCCATCTATCTCCCGTTCACTGTGACTCTCATCCATATGTTTTGTCTTCTTCTTCTGTGTTATTGTTCCTGTTTTATTCTTCTGTGTGTTTACTGGCGGATAACGTTTTTCAGCTAAAGTTAAACATAATACTGCCACCTGTTTTACAGGAGGCCACTTTGCGGCCGTTCACGTGTGAGTTGCTGCACGCTTCGTAATTTTCTTTGTATTTAAACGTCTAAGATTGAAAGAAAATGCCAATCGTGTGCGCAGTGTATAATTGTGGTAATAATGCTACTCGTGACCCAGAGAAACGGTTCTTTAGATTTCCTACAATCATCAAAAACAACGATCCACAAAAGAGGGATGAATTGCTGAATACCGAACGCCGTCAGCTGGTTTAGCAACATAACTCGTAAGAATTTAACAGAAGAAAAAGCACAATTCACCCGTGTGTGTGGCGTCCACTTTATATCTGGTAAGAGCTCATGCTAAAGCTATGTTTTCAATGTTTACGTTAAACATTTGTGCTTATGATATACCCGAACACTGTAAGACCTTACTTCTCCATATCGCTGACTGGTAAATAAGGCACTTTCCTTACATGTGATGGCAGCCATTTGCTCTTTTCTTCTGTGCATGTTTTTGTTTTGCTTATTCTTGAGCCTACTTCACTTGCGAAAAGCAAAGCACCAATGTGAAAACATGCTTCGCTTAATCCAGTCATACAATCACAGTGTGCGAGGATAACATCGCCGCTCTTCTCACTCGAATGAGAGACTTGGTAAGAAGACTACCAACCCAGCCAGAAACAAAGAAAGTATAAGCATCTAAGTTCTTGTATGCCTTCATTTGTGCGTTGGTTGCCCAAGACGTTTGTAGCACAAGATAGTTCACAATATCCGGATATTCAATCGGCGGTAATGAATCTAAATCCTCAATATAATCCGACGGCTTTAGCGTGTACGGGTCAAGGCCGCAAATTTGGACTTTTTCTCTGAATCTTGCCTTTGCAGAGGACTCCAGAGAGTCACAATACTTTGAAGAAGTCGGAGTTGTATTGCTGTTGTTGTTCGCTTTAGACGGCATTGTTGATTTGTTTTCCAACCAACATGGCGTCGCACGCATACATCAAACAGTTTTGTCACTTGCACACTACCTATTGGAAATAGAGAAGGGTGATGGACAAGGCAAGGCTGGAACCACTTCCTCTACTGCTGCAGAGTGTGTGAACGCCATTTTGACTGGATAGGATTTTTTTTAACTGAACTATGATCGCGCACTTTTCATGTCTTTGAGTATGTACCATCGGATGTTTTTACCTGATAAATTACGATCACAAGTATTTAAATATGAGTCTTGCAGGTCACATGTGAGCCTTGGAATGTAGGCCATTGCTCACTAGTTGTGCTGGACTAGAGTGTAACCAGGCTGAGGCCATGAATAATATGATATTCATCATAGGTCTAGGTAGGTATGGTGTATTGATGAAAAAGCATTAGCAACAAGCTGAATATTCAGTATTAAAAACAAAATCTATAGATTAAAAAAGCAGGAACCACAAGCACATAAAGTAATTATATAAATATAAGTATTAAATAAAGAAATGTCATGTTGATCGAGGGAGTCACCCAGATAGGACATATACACAAGTCATTTTGCTAGTGAAGACATTTTTTGCCAAGTTTCATCTCAGACATAAGTCTTCTGTATGGTGGTGGCAGGAATATTGCAACAACAATAGGAAACAATGTACAAGCCCAAAGAAGAATATCACAACACACAGAGGCGAGTAAATAGTTTGTGATTCCCATCAGGTCCGATATGTTATCAGTCCACTTGAAAGTTTGGCTACCAATCAGCACCTACAGTATCTGAACTGCACTGTATTGGCACATTACCATGTTCCCCTTTACCTGACATGCAAACAAACAGAGTAGCAGGCTAAAGGCCAGGATTACTTTGTCATTCTAAAAATACCCTTTCATTTCCAAGATTTGGACTCTGTCACTGCACAGATTGTGAACAATTAAGCCGGGAAGCAGGTGGTCGCTGATGTCATATCTAGGCAGATATACAATCTGGCATCGGAAGATACATAAGCAAAACCGTTAATAGGAAGGATGCAAAATGGTGTCAGTGAAGGACAGTGCTTCAACAAGCAGCAGTGAAGGATGTTTTTTTGTCACAGCGGGGTATCGGCTGGCTATAACGGCGATTCTGCTTTTTGTTTTTGACTTTGAAGTGCAAGGCTTTTCTGATCTAAAAAAAAAAGCTGCAGGTGGTTACATCTTTGTTCCATGTGGAATGAGACAGATTCGGGTTAACTAGGATGCTCGGAGGGGAGATGTATGCCATGTTTGTGCCTGCAGGTGCACATGACAGAAACAGATTTAGCGAGATTGTGAGCGACTATATGATAATTGCAAGGGGAGCGATATATAGAGAGCTCAGTGGAGATAAATAAAGGACATGACTGAGAAGCGGCGATTCACTTCCCTGTGGATTCATCTCAGCGTCTTTCATTACCAGAGACCACCCGGCACACACACAAACCAATAAACACACGTATACACACAAGTAGAGATGGAGAAAGAGGATGAGAGAAGTGACAAGTGTACTTCCAAAATATCGACTTGTACCCAAACATGAACGCTGTGTTCTCTGTGAGTCTTGCGGGGGGATTAAATCAGTGTTTGTTCCTTACAACATCGATTTTATCTTCTGGGGCCCATTGCAATGCTCCTGCAACGACTTAGGAACATATAACAAACAGATTCAATGAGGAACAGGGGAATTCTGAGTACACGTAATAACCTTTGTGTGTGTGTGTGTGTTTGCGTGTGTGTGCGTGGAGGAGGGGAAGAGCTTGGTGTGCCAGATACCAGAGCATCTAACTAATACAGATTAATTAATAGCCTGAATCTGTTCCCTATTATCTCTGCATGCTTGTAGATGGGGGTCTTCAGCCACACGCGACGCTGTGTGGGGGGTGCGGTCTGCTCCGATTACATCAGAGCCGGGGCAACGAGGGATAATTTTAATTACCAGAAAACTAAGTCTCCAACAAATTTCTCCATGATGCGCCCATCGTCCACAACAACAACATCCTGCAGATCGACAGGCTGCAGAATAAAACAAGTTAAACACACAAGGACTATTTCTCATAGACCTACACACACACAGAGTGCATCCAGGAAGTGTCTCCTTCTGGGGTGTTTTGTGGCAGTGGGATGTAGCGGAAGTGTGTGTATGAATATAAGAAAGCAACAAGTTGGAGGTCATTGTCCAACTTCAAAGGACCCACCCATCCCCCCTAACCCCTCTGACTTTATGTGCCGTTTAACGATGCAGAGGCAGACAGACACCGGTGAGTTTCTGGCAGTGTGTATGTTTCATGTCTATGGTTTCCTCTTGGTTGGGAACAGGCAAACTTGGATGGAGAGATGGAAGGATGGATGTATGGGGGATGGGCGGAGGAGGAGGGGAAAAACAACTTTCTCCACTAACTAACATTGACCTGAAGCAAACAGTGGGGCCCTCTTTTGACTTCTGGGTGGGGGTGGGGGCATAGGCCGTTTTTACACCTTGATGTCACCAGTGCTTGTGTGCGAGGGACAGAGGTACAACTATAAAAGAACTTTGCAACCGTGAGAAAATGATGACAGAAAGATAAATAAGATGAAAGGGACAGAACTGATAGAGACATTTTGTAACATCAGTTTTATTTTAAAAATAAATCAGTTTTGGGAGCGCAGTAGTGGGTGCATAAAGATAAGAGCCTTACAAAGCATTGACTGGAACTATCTTATCTGTAGTTAGGACTGTGGGAACATTCAGGGGTGGTCTGAAAATCACTGTTTTTCCAGGGAGTGAAATCTGCCGTCTGAGACTTCATAATAGAGGCTCACAATTAAACGGTGGGGCTACAGGTCACTGATAGGCTAGACCGCAGGGCGCTAATTCATATATAGAAGTGCCTTTACACACACACACACACGACATTCATTAATGGGTTTAGTCATCCATTCATATATGTAACCACACAAACAATCTATGTGGATAGACCAAATGCCACCACATGGCAAACACAAAGACCTGACCCTCTACACACACATATTTGGTTTGAAAGTCATCCAAATATTACCCTCTACATACTGTCAATAATTTCAGTATGTGTGTGTGTCTGTGTGACTTTGCACGGCCCCGCAGTACCGCAGTGGGGTCTGTACTAAGCATTTATGAGCTAATTAAGGTCTGGCCAGGACTGGAAAGCTGGTGATAAGGCCCGTCTCCGGCCCTCTCATTATTGTTACACGCTCCGCTGGGGTTACACACACAAAAACACGCACGCACACGCACACACACACAGGAAAAGTCTGTCCTCCAAAACAACAGTGGCAGCTCTATTCATTCATTATTTAGCAGGCTTCCAGACTGATTTGTCAGATTTTGCCATTTGGGAGCCTGACTGGGAATTCTTAATAAGTGATGTAAACGGAATAAGGAAGTGGCGAGGATGTGAAAGTGTTCCATTAGTATGTAACTAATGAAACTAATATTTCTAGACTGGTGGCCAAATTCTGGAACAAGAGAGCAATACGATGCGTGTGCCTCCCTATGTTCTAAGTTTGTATATGGAGTTGTAGAAAAATAGAAACAAGGGAATAATAGTCTTATTAAACGCAATTTTCAGTTATAACACAGAAGCAATATTACAATTTAAAAAAGTTTCTCGACGTCTTTCTCCAGCTGCACCGATCAGCGTCATTCTTCATCTCTTTTCCCATCTTCCTTCCACTAAACTTGAACATTTCCTCTCATCACCCCATTCTTCTGCTCCACATTCTTTTGTATTTGATCACTGCTGATGTTGATCTCTGACTGCCTCCTTCTGCTTCACAAATTCACAACCCAACATGCAAACTCTCCTTGTAAAAGAGACACGACAAAACCTCAACAATTCCCTGTGACAACACACATATTATGTGTGTGTGTGTGTGTGTGTGTGTGTGTGTGTGTGTGTGTTTACTTTGTGGCATTCCTTTCTGTATGGATTTGGCAAAACATAGCAGCAGGAGACACGGATCACAGACTGCCGGGAATCAATTTCTAAAGCATTAGTGGCCAAATTACAGAGAGGCAGAAATAAAGATGGCAATACAGCAGAAAGAATGAAAGAAAGAAAGAAGGAAATAAATCCTGAAGATGAGGATTTGTGGCAGGGAAAAGAACAGCTTGCCGCAGTAGAGGAGAATAAAGTTACAGAGAGCATTATGTAGGCTGGTTTGCTGGAAAGATTCATGACTTGTTTGGAAACAGACCAATCTACAGGCTGTCTGTCTATGAAACTGAGCCAAAATACACACACCCGCATCACTGCGGTGACCTCCACCACCCTGAACATGATAAACCTGCCCAGCACCAGAGAGCAGGCAAAGTTAGCTACCAGCTAACTAGCTAACTTAATTTAGTAGCCAAATATTACCCTCAGGATCTAGTGGAGGGCAAAATGGAGCTACAAGACACTGGAAGTCCAGAGAAACTTAATGAATGTTTGTATAGGCAGGCAGTTTTCTACAAAACCTTTACGCCATTTCATCTTATGAAGGGGCATGGGAGGATGAGCTGGCTCAACAAACCTCAAAGGATATATGTGACGAAGGCTTGCAATATATTCATACATGCTCTATAAATGACAGACATTGCCTGATACAGTTTAAAGTGCTGCACAGATTATACTATTCAAAATCTACTATGGGCTAATAGCAGCAAAACAATTAACTTTAATAAAAAATAAAAACGTTTTTAGCTGAAGTCCCTTCAGCGAAGCTGTGGATCACAGAGTTAACTGAAGCATTACATCTAAAGTGAATGAAGTTCATCTTCAATGATAAACTGAATAGTGAATGGGTGTTGTGATGGGTTTATCGCCCCTTTCCTTTTAAATGTCAAGATTTCTTTTAGCATGCTTCCTGAATACCGTACTGTATATGGGCCCAGCGAACATGACAAGCAGCTTCCACCTTGGTTGCCAGGTTGGTATCGTAGGAGGGGGATAGATGAAGTTCGTGAGTCCGTATGGCTTTTTACACCAAAATTACATTAGGAGTGTTGCCACTCTAAGACGGGACATCCGGCATCAGACCAATAGTACTGAACTGTAAACATGGCGGAGTAAAAGGAGAATGATGTAGTTGGTGCTGCAGGTGGAAATATATGAAGGAGGAAAGGTCAAAGTAGTTTTTTTTCTTTCTTTTTTTAGGCTTTTCCGAACACAAGACAGCTTCAGAGTACCAGACCTGCTGCCGTTGTTAGTTCACAATCTTGTTCCTGGAAGTCGGCACCCTCTTTCCGATGACATCACGCACATTGTGAAAGACAGCAAGTTTGATTAGTAGGGAATCAACGTGTAGTTTGTCATGTGTCTGCCAAGTCACAGCAAGAATTTATGACAATGACCATGGTAACAGACACAAATATCATGTAGTCTGAACCCAGCATTAGATTCCAGGTAATGAATTCCCTGTAGCACTTGAACATGCACTGTTCATGCTGCTTACACAAGCGTATTTAAGACACATGGATAGACAAAAACACATTGAGGATACCGTGGATAGTCATACAAAGAGAGGAGAGTAAGAGAGACATCCATCATTCCTGTCCTACTTTTCACCACAGTTCCCTTTTCTATCCCAGCTCCAGTCTTTTGGGAGAGATCAGTGAAAAACTGCCTGTCAGCAAAGTTCAGGCTATACTGTACATCTAGTGCTGTTCCCTCCTAATTCAAATATTCCCCTCTGCAACCCCATCAATGAAAGGGAGCAGAAATCCAATTTTCACTGAATATACCAATTCTCAGGACTTACAGGCTGGCAAAAAATAGCATCTGAATCCATTTCCAACAATTAGTGCATGCATCCATCACTGGACAAAAGGCTATATAAACTGAAGAAGAGATCCTTTGTAATTCACGGGTGAAGAACACCACATTACGTCAACAAAACGTAGTTTTAAACAGAAAGGTGTGCGTCATAGCAGCATTTTTAAGGGTGAATGAGAGGTTTGTCTACATCTAGATACAGGTATTGCATAATCAAGAAGGCAGGCAACCACATGCAGAGACACAGCTAGAGAACGACACTTTCAGATTCCTCTGAAGTTCATCTACATTTTGTTGACATTAGCCCACATGATGTGCAGATATTTGTGGCTGGAACGCACTGCAAGTTGCAGGTCAAGGCGCTGTGAATTTTAATTGTCGCACCACTGCATTGCAACACAGAGGGGGAAAAGCACCACAGTTCACAAATGACTCTTAGACTTGGTGTTTGTCATTTGTTTCACCTGAAAAACATCTGCGATGTAATCTAAGATGTCACACACATTCATTGCGCTCATTTCTTGGATATGCAAGGGGGGAGAGGAGACACATGTTAGCCATTGTCTTCTCTGCACACTGAACATGTACTGTTTGTGCGCCAGTGACAAGCTGGCAGGCTGACGTTTTCGGTGTACTGGTGACAGTGGCGGAAACCGCAAGACAGCACGACTTGTTTACTGCAGAGGAGGAATTTACCATTTACCATCACTCGCTGGGTGTGTTTGTGGCTTTGGAGAAACACAGTGTCTTGTGCATAACCAGCCTGTCATGCTGAACAATAGGTTGTTTTACAAAACCCACACTCCTGCCACCCCTGGTCTGGATGGAGAGACAGAAACAGAATGAAGGTAAAAATGTGTGTGTGTGATGAGGATACAGTGGGTGGTAGGAAGAGACAGATCATCTGTCAAAAGTTCCTGTGTGTAAATATGTGTGTGCGTGCTATGAAATGCAGGAGCTCGTCACAAACTCAGTTGTGTGGTTCATCCAAACTTCTGTGTGTGTGTGTGTGTGTTCTTCTTGGCATGATTGAGCGGGTCTCGCCGCCGTGCCAAGGCTGCGGTTATTCTCCAGCCAGAGGCAGAGGAGCACAGATACTTCATTATGGCCTCATTCATCACCCCTGGGACAGCTTGGCACCGCTCTCAGCCCCCCTTCCTCCTCCCACCTCCCTCCAACCTCGTCCCTAGCTCCTCTCTACTTACAGCTGCGTAAGTTCCTCGCTCCTAGCATCACCTCTACCTCTTTCACCTCATCTCCCTCCCTCAGTGCACTGTTCCTCTGTGCTTATTACTCTCCTTTCCTCCGGTCAGATACTTCCCCCCTCTCTCTGCTGCTTGTTTGCCTCGCTTCAGTGTTCCCCACTCTCACTTTACTTACCTTTTTCTAAGTTTCAACATATAGCCTCTTTCTCTTTTAATTAACTCTCTAATCCTCCGCGTCCCCCTGTCTTGACCTAACCCTCCCAGGTTTTCATTAACTTCCTCACTCCCATTTCCCTCTGTCTTCCTATAAACTCGGGATCATTTTTCATTCCTGCTCCTCCTTCGATAACTGATCTACAGTTGTGGCGTCCACTGCTCTCTGCGTGTTTGTTATTTTGGGAAATACGCTTTCTTTGCAAGAGTCAGAGGAGAAGTCAATACCACTCTGGTGCGAGATGGTGATTAACCTAGCATAACATAAAGACTGGAGCAAGCGGGTAACAGCTAGCTTATAAAATGCAGCTACCAGCCCCTCTGAGGTACTTTCAGACGGGAAGTCGTTTCTGGGCAGGTGATGTTTGCTATTGATGATGGTTGAACCTGTTTGAAGAAAGAAGCTGCACAGACGTACTTGGCGCATGATTAAACTGTTGTTTATCAAGAAATAGTAACACCGCTTCCTCTGAAACCACAAATTGCTGTTTTTACATTTCTGTTTGTGTACGGATTAATCAAATGCGATACAATGTGTTGATTGGTGACTTTAAGTGTCGGTAGGCAGATTTGTGAACTTTGGACAGAGCCAGACAAGCCGTTTCCCGCTGCTTCCAGATTTTATGCTAAGCTAAGCAGCTCCTGCCTGTAGCTCCATTGGACTCTTGGAAAGAAATCAAATAAGCGAATTTCCCAAAAACAAAATCTTTCAGGAGGTAGTGGTTAGCCTTTCCTATATTATCAAAACCTGGGGAGTCTTCAATCTTTTCCATGTCATAAAAACATAAAGAGGAGCCTGCAGCACAGAATCTGGTGCTTGGCCCTTTACAGTACTTTTCCTAACCCTCTGAATCTGTACTATGCGTGTGTGTGTGTGTGTGTGTGTGTGTGTGTGTGTGTGTGTGTGTGTGTGTTTGGACCACATGAGTTGGGAGCCTACCTGCTGTCCCATATGGTTGGCATTCAGCCTAATTAAAGCTTTTGTTGCCCCACAAACTGGGTGTATTACCACAAGTGCTCCCTGAAGTCCTGTATTTATGGCAACTTGGCATTATAAACAAGGATAAAAGGAGAGCAGAGACGAGTCTAAATTCTTTGCACGTCACCATAGAGACAGAATAAAAGTGTCCAGGCAACCAGCAATGCCAGCTTACATGCCCACGTTATGACCGTAATTATTGCCACTGCCATGTAAACTGTTTAGATATCTGGTCATAAGGATATAGTCAGCCATTTAAATGTATTTGTATCACAAAATAATCATAGTATTCAAAGGCAGCCCAAGCAATGCTCTTTGGGAATATTAACAGACTTGTCTTTACCTATCTCGCTTTCACCATCTATGACACTGATCAAGCCGACAGTTATATAGTCCACAAAGCACTCCTCTCCAGCCTTTTCCACTCTGTGCTTATCCCACATAGCAGTCAAACCTCTGGGACTAGCTCAGAGTGACCCGGGCAGAAGACATATGACACTGAAACATTAACACATGACCTTGAGCTCACTGGCTGAGGTCATTGTGTCACAAACAGTAAATGCAGATAGAAAACTCCAATGAATCATCAAACATGGAGGAAATGCTTTCAACTTAGCTAAGATCATGAAAAAGTATTGCTCTTCCTGCGATTCCGTTCATAATGATCCTCCATCAGGACTTTAATGAACTGTGTGAGAGCTGGCACTTCCGCTGCTCTCTGTGAAACCAAAAATAGCTCTGTTTTGTGTGGCGCATGAGGCAGTTGGATTAAAATCAAAGAATTTCCACTGCCAAATGTTCTACCGTGAAACTTTTTTCCACAGAGAGCAGTGGTGTGTCGGGCTGTTATGGGGCTCTGTGTTCTTGACCAAACAGGAAGGAAAAACAAGGGGAGGTGTGGAACCAAATCAAATTAGCTCGTTGCTAATGCTGTGGCTCAGCTGTGTGTCTCATTTTCCTTATTAACCCTCACAAGAGATGTAAGGCCGCTCCGCATCCCATGAAACTCCAATCCATCTCTTCATGTGTAATGAACACTGCAGGACCGGAGGCAGCCCTCAGCTAAATGAACGCTACTCAGGCCACTTTCACAACAATGTCAAGAGATGGTGAAAGGAGATAGGTGAAGAACAACATCTGGGGCCTCTTTGATCACCGATGACTCTACGTGGGAGAGAAAAGAGGGGGAAAAAATGAAAAAAGACGAAGCGAGTCTGAACAGATTTCTCACTTTGTGTATGTGTTATCAAGGATACAAATGACTCAGACTGACGCGTCCATCCGCTGTTGAAAATACGGCACAGCCTGGCTCATTTCCTTGTTAATCTGCAAAAAAGTTCATACAAAAAAAAGCTCTGACTCTTCACCCAGTCACCTCGAACCGACACATACTTTAAAGGCCTTTTTTCTTTTCTTTTTTTACATATTTGAGTCAGGTTGTGTTTATAAAAAATATCTTCCATTGTAAAGCTTGAACAAAGCGCTATTGTTGCGTCCGGGTCTCAGCATGACAATGACTTTATTTCCATGAGATTTCTTATGGTAATTGACATCTCTGTAACCTAATCAAGGTTTTAGGCAGTAAACAGCAAAGAAAATGAGAACAGAGGGTGAAAGTGCGGTTGAGATGGAAGGAAATGGAGAACATTTTGACACGCTGCTACAGTAAGGAGCTTTGTTAAGGACGGGTGGTTTGGCTGCCACACGACAAGAGGGTCACACATTCTTTGTAGACACCCCCCCCCCCCTCCTGTTTTATGGTTTCATGGATTCCGTCCTGGTCTATTTTCTCTCTCTCTCTCTCACCCTCCTCCACTCCCTTTCTCTTTATTCATTTGCCTCAATCCTCTTATTCCCAAACCACTCTATATCTGTCTCCCTGCCTCTCCATCTTCCCCTCTCACACTCCTCCCCCCTAATCACTCCCATCACTCTCTTGTGAAGAGGGCAGGGAAGCAGGCTCTCGTGTTTGACAGACAGGTCCTGAGTGCAGACATCTCCCCTTGGTCGACCTTATCAGTGGCCAAGCTTGGCATTGTTGAGTGGCAGCCTGCTTTTTCTGGCTACACTTTTCGCCTCTGGTCGTCTCCAGAGCTGTGTGTGTGTGTGTGTGTGTGTGTGTGTGTGTGTGTGAGAGCAGGCCAGTCTGATAAAAAAAGTGTAAGTACACAAGAGACTATAATTGCAGTCTGTTGTTTAATTCAAAATAGGCCAGTGTTGATATATTTACTTTAATTTGAAATGACCTTCAGTTGTCATTCAGTGACTTCAGCGAGGCTGAAAGAGCTTTTGTTTCAGTTTAAACACCCCCCTACGTGAAGTCTGTCATAACTGTGACACGTCCCAATTACCCAGTTACTGTACTCTGTTATTTCATTCAAGTTTCATCCTGTCTGATCCCTCAGACGGCCGGCCCGAGAGCTTACTTCTGGCTAAATGTCCCAAGACTGATGTTTTCTGGCACTGGTTTGAGATGAAGTACAGATTCTGTACTGTCCCACGATCCATAGATAGAAAACAGCAAGGACGAAGCAACAAAAAGAAAGGGAAGAGGTAGAAGAGAAGTAGACAAATTATGTTTACTTTCCAAAGTTGTCTTCTAGGTTTCTATGTAATCCCACAAATAATAAAATCTTGTCTTCTGAGGATCAAAAGCTTGACAATTCAAATGCAATTTTGGTCAGTCCTTTGGTCCGACGGTCATTGGGCCACCACACTGGGACAGGGATCCCTTCTCAGTTGCTCCTCTAGAAGTTTCTTTCATTTCTTTTCCCTGTTGAAAGTGTTTTATGGGGGAGTTTCTCCTTATCCGCTGAAAAAGTCTGTGACAATTTGCCCTAAAGGGGAAATATGTGTTTTGTGATATTGGGCTATATGTATAAAATTGACTTGACTTTTTTGACTGTGTGGAGACGAGGAATGGACATGGGGAGAGATAAGGGTATGACGTGCAACAAAGGTCCCAAGGCTGGAATCCAACCCGGGATGTTGCGATGATGTGGCATGTGCTGTAACCACTTGGCTACAAAAACACTCAATGTCTCAATAACTGATGGACGGATTGGCATGAAAATTGGTACAAAAGTTCACGTCCCCTTCGGGATAAACTGTAATAGCTTCAGGTCCCATTTTAAATCTGTCCATTACTTTGGTTTATAACTAAATACATTACTATGTACTGAGTACAGTGTGATAAAGCATGGCTGTAGAGTTTTAGTTTTGTTATTTTAAACAGTCCTCTCATCCAGGCTGGAACTGCGCGACATTGCCAGGAGATGACGTCCCATTCTGAATATGTGAAGGATAATGTGGGAGGTGAGAATTAACAGCTAAAACATGAAGATAGAAATTGAAATAGAGTTGAATCTTCACAATAACAGATCATGGACTCTGTCATTTAATACAGTTGACACTGAACAAAGAAGAGGAGGTATGATAAAGAAGTTATGTCACAAAAAAAGGAAATAATGTTACAATGGTAACAGTGAAAATGCCATCTTTTACTGGCTAGCTAGTTAATGACAATCACAGCCCTTTTTAGAAATTCAGATGATGAAATATAATAGGGATTAGAATCAGTGGAACTGATGAATGCAGCTTTAAGTTGATAGACCGCTGTGAGCCAGCTCCTTGACATCAATTGGTTGACATGAAGGCAGGCGGTAGGCCTGGCAGCAGGATGGGGGGGATGTGGGTGCGGAGGCCTCGCTTACCAAATCAATTGCCACTCTCACCGCCTGAAGAGCAACTCAAGATCCACTTGCAGAAACTAATTCATTCATCCCTCTGTTTTCCATCTCCCGCTTTCCCTGACCCTGAAATGTTCATCCTCCTCCTGCTTTAGTGAGATTTAGTGAGACTCAGCAGATTTTAAATCTTTCTCGACTTCAGAAGAAACTTTGAAGCGAGGGATGTTTGTCTTGAGGTCTGGAAGGAAGTGGTACTAGGACGAGAGGGCAGGGCTTTCCTGCCAACTGTCAACAAAACCATTTTATCTATTAATTCCACTGATGATATGATTTTTCCTACACACACATAAATACACACTATTTTCCCTGGCAACACATTTAAATCAGTCAACACAAAGCTATTTTTTGTGGGTGTAGTCGCTGTGGGTGGGTGCTCGCAGACCAGGTGCAGAGACACTGCGAGCTTCACGGGGCTCAGGAAGCTCCAGGGTTCGATGTGCTCTAAATCCAAGCCTCTTTTTTTCCCTCCCCTTGTTAATCTTTTACCAGCCACTCACACAAGGGTGCCATCAACAGAGCTGGCAGCATGTCTGTGTGGAATGCAATCTGGCAATTCGCGGACACACTCACACGGTCAATAAAGACAGTTGAGCCAGCGCTGGATCTCACACATGTAAACTGTTCTTAAAGTTGTCACGTTTTGAGGCAGAACACACACCGCAGGCTTTAGGGAAAAGAGCCCCTGATTTTTCTGGAGTTGAAACTCGTGGCACTGACATATATAGGCATGTACTCATAGAGTCACACAAAGACACCCCCCCCCCCCCCCTGGCACATGCATACTCAAACACATACAGAGTTTGGGAGACAATAGTCTGCACGCTGCCTGGACCTGGCAGCCTAATATAAGTGTCCGAGTTAAAAATAAAAAGGGGAAGGCATGTCGCACAGCTGTGAGATACTGTGAGATTTCTGTGTTGTCAGCCCACTTAAATCACAACAGCTGAGATGACAAGGCACTGCCTCTCAACTGCCTTTTCCTCTTCACCCTTCTGCCGTTCACTTGCTTCTTTCCCCCTTCTCACCCAATCCTTCTCTGCACATTTAGCGATTTCTCTTCCCCTTCTTCTCCCTTGACACACATTTTCTCACTTGCATATTTTCCCCCTTGTCTAAAGATACCGCCACCCACTCCTGACAAACTGCTTCGCAGCACAACAAAGCAGCACCTGAGGGAACAGGAAAACAATATCCAAGTGACGCTTGTACTCAGTTGTCACTAGTCAGTCGTAATTCACTGTAAAACACTGAGACAGATTCGCACTCCAACGTACAGGCACAGTCGCTTCAAATTACATTCACACTTGTGAAATAAGAAATTAAACACACACATGCACCATATAGTAGATTGCCCAAATTACAGCGGTATGCAAAACCCTCCCAAAATTTAAACATTCCATAATGTCTAAATCGTCAAGATAAGTCAACAGTGTCCTTAAGAAAACTAACCAATCACTGAGGGGATTAGCTATCCAGAACGAAGTTTTCAAAATGCAGAATTTACACCACCCAGGGGAAAAGTCGACTCCCTGCCAAAGACAACTCTTCTCGACCAATCAGCGCCTCAGAGCCGGCACCAACAAATCAGCAGCTGAACGAAAAGGATGAAAATGTTTAAAAGTTACTCACCGCTTCCCGCTTCCCCCCTGGCTGTGCTGGGAATGAGGCGGAGGGGGGAAGAAACACACTAAACGAAAGGAGGATCTCAGGGGGGGTAGAGAGCAGCAGCAGTGCGGCAGCCTAAAGCAGACACTTTCAACAGCTCCCGCTTAATTGAAAAATTCTGTTTTCATCTTTCACAGATCGAGTGAGAGAAGGGAGGGAAAAGAAACAGATGCCTTGAGCTGAGGTGATGAGGAGGAGAGGAGAGGTTCTGTTCACAGATGGTCAGCAGGGTGAGAGCAGCGAGTGTGAGTAAAAGACCAAGAGGAAGTTAGAGAACGACAGTTTTTCAACAGACGTATGCAATCAGGGGTGACCACCAAGCTGGTTGCTGAGAGGGCAAACAGCCCACAACATTAACCCCTCCCACTGTCTGTCAACAGCAGTCAGCGTTTTTTCCTAAGACCCTTTCCCCACATGCACTCAACCCGTAAATGTTCTGGCAGTTTTCTGTGCTGACATCATGCGGGAACAGGAAGCAGAGTTGACTTTCCCCGTAAGAAGGTTTACGGCAACTTGCGGAATAAGGATCAAGCAAGATTTCCACAAATGTTAGACCAAAGTTCTGGAACGAACATTCTGGTGCGAGTTAAGAAATTCTTAAAGATCATGTCTTCTTAGAGAGAGCAAGCAATCACAAAAGATGCAGACGTTTCAGATCAAGTAACAGGAAGCTCTGACATCCAAAACTTGAGAGCTGGCTGCAGGAGTTCTGTGATAGGACGACATGTACAGCAAGACACAAAGACAGAAGGATCAGTAGAGACCACAATCCTATGTCACAAACCACTTGCAAGCCTTTTGGCAGAACGTTCAATATGGCCTTCGTCATTGGATGGAATTGACTTAGTTGTCATCGAGATCAAACTTTTGACATGCAAACATTGTTATGATTTCATCTATAGCACTTTTATGACTTCTGGTCTGTGTTGGGTGAAACGTTAAACATTAAAGTTCATTCTTGACTTTGGAAGTAGTTTGACAATCCCAAACAATCCCAACTCAAGGTCCACTTACTTGCATTTTCTTTTTCTTTCAGTGGTATCACACACAGTATCTAATCTTGGATGTCAATAGATCGATCTCATATCATCTGAGCAAATCTCCATCCATTTATGAAGATCATGTGATTTGAAAACTTGTTGTTGAAAGCTTTAGCAAAAGCTACTAAGTGGATCTCGAGTTGTGAGTGTTGTCAAACTGCTATTTCCAGTGTCGAACAAAAAAAAGAATAAATGTTGGTGACTAATCGTCTGTATATTTGGGGTTACATTACACTACATACACTGTTGCGCAACAAAACAAACAAATTGATAACATCACCTTCGGGCTTTAGTTTTATATTTATTTTTTTAGATCAATCGATATGTTGAAAAAATGATAAATATGAATGAATTAATAATGAAAATAATCATTTGAATTTGTTACTAAAACATATTTTCTTAAGTTAAAAGTGGACAAACAGTCCAGAAGACAAATAATAAGACGACATGTAAATGCATGTACTTTTGATATCTTATTGCATTAAGAGGCTTGAACAATTGGTCTGGTTAACTTCCTCATGTTTCATTTGGTAGCACATGAATGTATCAAGTCAGCAAAACTTTGAAAGTAGTTGTACTGTGCACAACAGTGATTGATGTTGTGTCCCGTTTTCTCCACATAGCAGCTCAATATTCGAGCCTGAAGGCATGCATATTATACTTTAAATATGCTGAGTGTATGAGCAAAAACTGTGTTTCACTGAATTACATTTGAATGCAAATGAGGTGTCTTTAGCTATACAATGACTGATCTTTACGTTTATAAAGAGTACTTGTGTTGTATTCCCTCTTCAGCAGTCAATCAGTCTACTCTCCCTCCTCTAAATACACAGGGGAAGAAGTCTATGGAAACATCTGTGACAGCACTTTCCAAAAGCTCTCCTCAGTTAAAGTTGGACTAATGTACATTCAGTCAGCAGAGGATAACTTAAATCAGCTCAAGTTGACTGCATCCTTGTAATGGGTCTCTGGGTGCCAACTTCTAAACTAACCATAGCCCAAAATGGCCGCCTCTGATGAGAGTTTTCCCCCCATGCCTGCCTGCCAGTCATATGTCAAATAAATACAGGAAGAGAAACGGTGAAGGGGAGAGTGAACACAGGAATGAGTGATCTATCTCTGCGCAGTCCGAGGTTGAGGTTTCTGGCACAGTCAGCGACTGGGATGTGGACAGAATGCCATCATTTCTTCTGTGGTGCTCGCACTGTGCACCTACTGTTCTCGGGAGTGTGGGGTAGCCAGACTAACAGCTGTAAATTTCGAGGGTTTTCTGGAGAACAAGCAGCGCTGCAGCCAAGAGAGGTGGCTCCTTCCACTTCTGACAACAAAGACTTGGGTTGTTTCTGCTGAGGATATGCAAGTATTCACATAACATTTGCATTTCACAAGCACAGACACAAACGCACAAATAAAGCAAGACAAAGACACAAGGAAAGGAAAAAAAGGAGCTATGGCAAGGATAATGATGCTTACACAATGCCAGTCACCAGCCTAAAATACCTCACATTTATGTAGATTAAATCAGTCACAGGCAACAAGCCACAACGTCTCATGTTTCCATTCCTGCTACTATGGAAACTAAACTGCTGCAGTCTAAATCACTCAAATCTGGTACAAAAGCTTACTCTCATGCCCAAAATATGCTGAGAATCACCCTGCTGTGCCAGGCAAAATTGACCCTATTTGTACTGAAGAAAATAGCACAAATGACAAGGCACCAACTGACTGCATGCAAGAGCTCCCTTGCAACAAAAAAAGCCCCACACCTCACTTTTCTAATGACTGACCTAATGCTTTTCAAAAAATGTGATCGTCTGTCACTGTTAAAAACTAAATGTGCGTGAAGAGGGCCTGAGGTGCGTCCAGGAAGAGGGTGCGTCCCCAGACACAGAGGATAAGTCATGTACTCATCGCCCTCTTCCCTTCAGGAACAAATTAAGTTATCAATCAATCCCACGGTCCCATGGAGAGAGGGGGCCAGACACACACACAGAGCAAAGCTGAGGCAGCCAAAAACACTCCACAACTACGAGATGATTGCTTTTAGAAAAGGCCAGAAAGCACAATAGTAGACCGCTGATTCTGACTACATGTAGTTTACATATCAATTTTTATGTTTGCATACATTTGTAACGACACACTGCTGTGACAACATTTATAACAAGAAGGGTTCCAACATATTCATCATTTCAAAAAACTGTTGTTGCTAATCAGGTCCAAAAGAGTCATTAGGTTTTTAATTAGAAAGCCTGTATATGTAACCATGCTTGTCCACACATAGCATATCTTTAGCAGCTAAGTGCTAGAGATATTTCCCTCAGGCTTTGGTGGAGACCAAAACAGAGCTAAAAAGGAGAGTGAATATTGGATTTACATTCATCAGATAGGAACAAACAAACAAATAAAGGCTATTTTTGCTTAGTGTTTGCTGGAAATAAGCTTAAAGAATGCATGTTTAAATGAGTTATAGTAATAAATAAAAAAATCCCGATCGGCCACCGACAGCCCAACAACCGCAGATTGCCGATACATTCACTTTCAAATAATTTTACTTTGTTTATTTAATGGTAACCGATATATTCGTCTAATTGCCCAACAGCAAGTTGCTTCAAAATCTAAATGAAATCTAAAATAGCCTTTTCTATTGCTGTTGAGTTGTCGTATGCATACCAATGTAAGGATTTTGTCTAGAATCAGACATCACCATGACGAAATATTGCAGATGCAGTTAGATGCTGTTCAGAACATTCATTTGATGGAATCAATGCAAATGTGGAGAAAAGATTAAAAGAGGTACAAAAATCATCAGTTGCCATGCCTACCTGTGTGAATCAAGGTTCCTTTGGTAGTCTTTTGGAGCAACAAAGACTGAGCGGGATACATAAAGAAAGTAGTTTTCGCACAAAGAGAACTGCAGCTATTTCGGTCATTTGTGTTACATTGAAAATGTGCTTTGGCTAATTGCAGACATAATAAGGATTAATCAGCATAACAATGAAAACCTACGTTATGAGAGAAACACTCCTTTCTTTGAAATGAGATGGAAATGGATTCTCTTTGAAAAAATAAAGACAACCTTGCAAAAATGAAATCTCTGCTTCAGGAAGTCAATGAAGTCTTGGTGTGAGTCTCCTAAAACACTCTTCAAGGCCACGCTTATCACATGTAGCCACAAAAAGGCCTGGAATTTGTCTCGTGACCCGGGATGTCCACACAGCTCAGCAGTGAACTCATCATCTCATGGTTTCTGGCTGTCAGTTCCCTCGGCTTATTGGCTTGGCTGCATTTCTCTCTCAGACAGTGTGGTGGGTGATGAGAGGAGCGGTGAGGCCGAAGACCACGAGCTGAGCTTCAGCCAAGAACAATATAGAAAGAGAAAGAAAGATGTAGGGGGATTTAAAAAAAAAAAAGTGATGAGAGGAAGAAGAAGAGAGAGAGAGATTGAAATGTGCGTATTCTTGTTTGAAGGAGAATAAAAAAGAAGGATGAGGAGGGAGACAGCAGGATAGATGGGCTGTGTGGCCGGGAGAGAAGTCAAGAGACTGAAATAGAGAGGGATGAGAAGAGAGAGTTTGCACCCGCTCTTCTCTTCTCTCTGGCCTGGCAGTCAGCCTTTTGGCAGAACCTGTGGTATCCATTGCATATGGGTAACCCTGCAGACACACACACACACACACACACACACACACACACACACACACACACACACACACACACACACACACACACACACAAATGAAGGGACCAAAGTTAAAACAACACAAACTTTGAGGGGATTTTCGAGGGAGAGTGCTTTTCTTCGTGAAAAACAAGTCTGAGGCATCGCACCGCAACTAACTGAGAAGCCAAGATTGGTCCTTATTAGCCAGAATAATTTTCACAGCTGTTCCCAATCTGTTTGAGCTTCTCGTGGGCTGAGAAGAAGTATGGAAAAGTGAGGAAAGAAAATGAAGGAAGGAGAGAAGCACAGGCAAAAAGAGAAGCAATGCTGCCTGCCACTTTGACAATAACTCAACAGCCATTCGCAATTGAACTCAACGCACACACAGAAACACACAAAATCCTAAAGAAGTTAACAACGTCCTCAGTGAGCTCTTGAGGGACAATCCTTCTACTTAGAGGAAGGCTTGGATTTCACAACGCCCAGCTGTTTCACTTGCAGTAAAGGCCATGAAAATTCCTGCTTACAGTGAAGAGGCATCACCGGCACACACACACACACACACACACACACACACACACACACACACACACACACACACACACACACACACACACACACACACACACACACACACACATTCAATATACAGGGGAATGAGCTCAAGACATGGGGAAGATCAAGCCATTAAGTTCATGAGGGGTCTTGTTTCTTGTTTCCTCTGTATCTTTTAATCCCTTTTTCTCTCTTTCTGTCTCGTCTTTCAATCTACCCCCCTCTCATTCCCTCAATAGATCTTACATCTCTGGGGAAGAGTGGACACACAGATTATTCACAGCACATTCACACACTCCCACACACACTTTCATAGTCTCCCCGGTTAGTCACTGTGTCATCATTAACTGTCTAATTCGGCTCCAGTAGAGTACACACACCAGCCAATAACCTGTGCACAGTGGCTGTCAGAGCTGTCAGTCAAACCAAACAGGAAGACAGCACATTAACATTACACAAACACCAGCTGTCTGCTCAGTGATAAAAGTCTTGCTGCAATAAGTTTGTTATAATAACATATTTTTAATGAGAATGAGGGATGAAAGGTGCAAGGGGTGAATATAAAGAGCTCTGCAGACATTATAATGAGGACAACGTGAAAATAGATTTCAGCTTGACATGTTGTTTCATACAGCACTTTCCAGGAGGTATACGGAGTTATAAAGAAATGTATTTATGCTATTTGAAAGGAGAAGGCGAAGAATGGGGAAAAAGCAACAGCAAAGATCACCACGGATATTTGGGATGTGTACCTCTAAAACAACATCTTATGCATCTGGCAAATTATCAAACACTATCTGAGACTTCGCTCCTGTTTCCGCTCCAACTGTGTCCTTTTCTTGTTGCCCCATTGAAAACACAAATACTGAAAAGTCTCACAAAGCACCATCATAATACGGTGTTCCCCAGGGGTCTATTCTTAGGCCACTATTATGACATATTTAATTAAATGATTGACCAAATGTATCTTAGTTTCTCCTTTAAAGTTGCCTGATAATCAAACATTGGTTTATGTCAGGGGTGTCAAACATATGAGGGCCAGAACCGACCTGCAAAAGGGTCCAATGCGGCCGACTGGATGACTTTGCAAAGTTCGAAAGTAGCTGAGAAGTCATTGTCCCAATTTTTCAATGAAATGTACTGCTGTTCCCATTTGTCCATTGGGGGTCACGCTGAGATGCAGGATGCCTACCGACTAACACCACTGGGTAAGAGTAGAGTAGAGTAAGGGAGCAAACTAACCAACCAACTATAGAAACTCTACAGGAACTGTGAAAGGTTTGAACTAATCCAAACATGTCAATTGCCTGGTGAATCCAGTCAGATTCATTGCATCATCAACTATCGAGGAGAGCTCCTCGGCGGGAGTCCTAAAGACACATACAAAGTATCCCACAATCTCACATACATGCACACACTTAGCTGAGTAATCAACCGCTGGCTGTGACTGCAGACAGTCCATCTGTTGTAGGTTTTCATGTTGGGAATTACACACCATCTCATCACAGACAAAGAAGGTATCATGAAGTCAGACACACACACACACACACTCACACTCACACACACACACACACACACACAGGGCCAAGTCTGATTAGGCCATGATCTGAGTGAACCCTGACCCGTTTGGTTGATCTGTGTGTGGGGCCATATTTGTGCGTGTGTGTGTGTCATGGTGATGCACAGAGATAGTCACCTTCCTCAATAATGCACGAGTCTAAACACACACATTTCTAAACAGATTTTTTTCCAAAGCTCTCCATAAAGGTTTGTGTCATCTGTGTACAGTGTGTCCGCCTGTGTCAGATTGTGTGTGTCTACAGCTGTGGTTGAGATGCTGCCTTCGTTTATCATCACACCCACAATGATGAACTGTGGCTCAAAGCCTCAAGCCATGCAAATCCTAACGACGAGTCCTCATAACTCAGAGGGGGAACAACTGGTGGAAACCTCCCTCTATAACGGGTTCCAAGCGTAACACTCTAAAAACTAAACCTCTCACCATACACATAACACATGCTTTGCTCTCCAGTCTCATTAAAAAGCCATTGCCGCACTCTCTCGTGCACCCAAAGAAATACAACCGTAAATTGAGAACAGGGTGGAGGAGCAAAACCTTCCCACAAAATGGAGGCGCTCCCTTTGTGGTGACTGTGGATTCACAATATGGGATTTCTGGACTGTTTCCAAAACAGGCGCGTGGCCCCCTGTTTGGCAACAGCTGAGGCCCTGAGTCCCCCACCCCTTCCCTCCACACACACACACAAACACACACAAGGTCTCCAGGGATCAGCTCTGTGTGACACAGTGATACAATCAATCAGTGGAAATTGCTTCTATTGACAGTCCCCAGAAGAGTCTCCTCCTGTTTGATGATCTGTCGCCCATGTTGTTCTCTTTCTCTCTCTTTCTTCTTGCTTCACTCTTTGCTCTTCAGCTCCTTCGTCCTTCTTTCAATCGTTCACCGACCTTTGAGACAATATCCATTTTCTTTACATTCTTTCATCCTGTATGCCTCCCTGTCACCACCATCTACTCTGTAAACCTATCTTTCTTTTTTAATTTCCGCTGCCATTTGAAGAAAGAAAGAAAACACAACTACCCACCCACACACCCACACACCCACACACCCACACACACAAGCAATTCATTGATCCTAGCCCCTAACACAATCAGACAACACAAAACGATTCCTTCCTTTGTGGGGTCTCATCGCTGCTCTTTGCAGATGATGTGGTCCTTATGGCATCATCGGTCTGTGACCTTCAACAGTCACTGGATGGGTTCACAGCCGAGTGTGAAACACCTCAAAATCTGAGGCCATGGCTCTCAGCAGGAAACCGGTGGATTGTCTACTCCGGGTAGGGAATGAGCCCTTACCCCAAGTGAAGGAGTTCAAGTACCTCGGGGTCTTGTTCGCGAGTGAGGGGGTCGATGGAGCGAGAGATTGGCCGGAGAATCGGAGCAGCGGCGGCGGTACTGCAGTCGCTTTACCGCACCGTTGTGACGAAAAGAGAGCTGAGCCAGAAGGCAAAGCTCTCGATCTACCGGTCGATCTTCGTTCCTACCCTCACCTATGGTCATGAAGGCTGGGTCATGACTGAAAGAACGAGATCACGGGTACAAGCGGCTGAAATGGGTTTTCTCAGACGGGTGGCTGGCGTCTCCCTTAGAGATAGGGTGAGAAGTTCAGCCATCCGTGAGAGACTCGGAGTAGAGCCGCTGCTCCTTTGCGTTGAAAGGAGCCAGTTGAGTTGGCGGATGTGGCCCGGAGAAGGGAAGTTTGGGATTCCTTACTGGAGCTGCTGCCCCCGCAACCCAACCCCGGACAACATTTGATAACTGGACCATCATGTGTTTATTTATTCAGAGTAAAACCGGAAAAGGTCAGCAATCGTTGCTCTGCATCAGCAAAATCTGCAGCTTTTGTGTAGCCTAGATGATGGTATAGGCCAGGGGTGCCCACACTTTTTGGGCTTGTGAGCTACTTTTAAAATGACCAGGTCCAAGTGATCTACCTCTATTAAAAAATGCTCCAACAGAGCGGAGGAGGGAATGCGAACGCACATGGCAAGAAAAAAACAAAAAACTTGAATTTCAGGGGGCGCGAGGTTCCGTTAGGGGAATATATATATATATATATATTTTTTTTTTTTTATGGTGCGCAATATACCCACACTACACTGCACGAACGACCTTTTGGGCACCCCTGATAAAGGCGCAGAACTTCCAATTTTATTAAAACTCCAAGAAACACAAGCTACTTCCATGTTGGCTCAACTTATGGAATTGTGAGGCAAAACAGTCATAACTGAAACTGAAAGTTCACATACACTTTGACCTATACACACACTGCAGACAAGTTTTCCTGTTCATTAAAGGATTATTCCCTGGCTTAGATCATCTGGCTAAACTATTATCTTGTTAACTATTTATATGGGTACCAGGGTCCTATGTTTCCCAGCTTAATATCCTCTTAATATGACACAACAAGGAGACCTTTCAAAGATCTTATGTTCTCAGCAATGTTTTCTTCCTGGGTAAAATGTTCAATGTATGGGTCAATATGTCACTACTCACTCACTTATAGATTATAGTCTACTGATGTTATACATCTTAAAACCTACGCCTTCAAATTTGCGTGCAAGATATCTTTCTTAATTTTAACCATTCAAACTATAACCCTAACTACTTTCGTAATTTTCAACTGCAGAGACAGCCCGTAACAATGTTTTACAACGGGGACCCTGAGGACATAGGAATGACTCCATTTATATGGTCAGCTGACTGCTCGTGTTTCTTGTCGGACTTCATTGTAGCAATCTCACTGTGTTGCCAGATCTCAACAATTACTTAAGTGCTTGCATCATAACTGATAGAAATGTAATGATCCTAGGGGGAGGTGAAGGACATTACTACACAGAAAAACAGAGAAAATGGCAAATTCCCAGTAGCTAATGTTCTTCTTCCATGAATTCCCCTTATGTGCATGATCCAGTTCCAGTTAACCAGATGTCGTATATCAGCCAAGCCACTTGTCCTATCAATAAGGATTTCAAGGCATATGGTTTGAACATCCTGACTTAACATTCAACAGACAAGACAAGACAGCGGGTAAAAGGGGGTCAATAACTTCACTGTGACAAAGGAAATCCCTTCTCTTTAGTGGCTTTAACAGAAAGCTGCTAAAGGCTCTAATTCCTCTTGTCAGTGAATGCACATTTAGACAGGAAACAGAGTCAAAGTGGATACTGGAGGATGACAAGAGTTTAAGATGGTCTATCACTCAGATGGAAACAAGGCAATAAGCTTTCTGGCAGCAGCCTGTCAGTTTAACGAGGCTTGATGTTGGCCTTCCTCCCTCTTTACAGCCTCACTTTCCCTCCATTTCTCATTGAGTGATTCTCTCACACTCTGTTTCCATATTTCTCTGTTTTCCTCTTTATCTCTGTTCTCTCCTCCTGTCCCAGTCTGGGTTTGCTGCTAGTCCAGGGAGCCATTTCAGCGGTGAACGAGTGAGTCCTCTTTCATGAGTGATTTTTTTGTTATTTCTTTTTCAATCCAAACCTCCTCCTTCCTCCTGCTCTACAGCCCCATCACTCAATCCAGATGCACAACGCATGGAGAAAATACCAGAGATGCATTTCCATGTGCCACTAGGGATGTCTACAATCCAATTCCAGTCCAACAGATGTCATATATCAACCTCTCTCTGAGGAAGCCACGCTATGAGAGAGAAAGGGAGGAAGAGGGGAGTAACAAAGGATGGAGGAGGTATTTGAAAGGCAGCAGGCTCAAAGTCAGACCCCACAAGCTACAATGCAAGCACACACACAGAGACAAACACAGTAGGATTGTAACAATGGTGAGGATGTGGTTACCACACCATTATGCAACCTCTCCATTACCTGTGCATCATCGTCTTCTTACTCCCCCCAACTATGCCCCCCCACCATCGGCCCCACTGTCTCCAGACTTTCTCTGGCAAACAATAAAGAAAGTAATTTGCGGTGAATTTACTCACTTTTCCATTGAGGGACTTCCCATTGTGCTTTTGCTTTCAGGCTAAAAGGCACCATAAAGGTTGTCAGATGGGCTCATTATGATTTGTTGGCGCTGAGCAGAAGTCATCAGTCACAATGGAGGGAGGGGGTTGGCTGGCTGTATGGCTAGATGGTGGTTAGATAGATAGCCAGATTAATGATGATATAAATGACCCCTATACATCTGGTGTTAACATGCATTTTGGGTAATTAGATTCTAATCTGATAGACTCTTCCACTATGTTACAGTGGAAAATACATGAAATCAAGCTGTAAGTGCACCTGAGAAGCTCTGCAGATCATACTATTGTATACAAGTATGTTTGAGAAGTAGTATTGGTGGTTAGGTGTATATTTAATTTATAATTTATTTATTAAATATTTATAAATATGTATAGTAACTAAGACACAGCAGCCGCTTAAGATAAATGCTAACAATATCATGCTAATGATAATGTACATGTTCACAATCGTTAATATGTTAAGATGCTAACATGTGGTAATTAACACTAAACACAAAGTTGGTCATAACCAAAGTATTGCATGAATTAAAAACTTGACCTGATGATAAATCAAGTCAGGAGATCACAAAAGTCATTATCTGGGAAACATGAAAGTCTGAACAAAATTGCTTGACAATCCATCTAAAAGGTTGTTACAGAATGAAATAGAATAACATTAAATACTCAAAGATGTGGGACAGTTAAAACAACCAATCATCCACTTTGGTTCATGTTCAGTATGTATGTAAACCAGCTATGCAGATTCCCTGTTTCCTGTCACAGTCCAAAGACAAGCAGGTGCACTGAACAGGATCTAAATTTGCCCATACGTGTGAATGTGTTCTTGTCGGTCTCTCTGCTCCTCCACCTAATGCCTGCTGTGAATGGGCTCCAGCCCTCCATTAACCTGAACAGCAGGTATAGATAAGGAATGGTTGCATGGATGTAAATATGGTCCATGCGCATAAACTGTAGACCGAATCTGGATGATGATGGATGAATAATGAAAGGGTGGACGGATGGAGCGTGACATGTGTTATAAATCTCGCTCTAATTCAATTCAGATAAATTCTGAACATCACCTCGACAACCCAGGGCGCTAAAATGTACTGTACATGACAAGTAAAAAGAATTACAAAGTGCTGAAATAAATTACATCAATTATGTATGGTCAGTGAGCAATCATTGTGCTCTCAGTGACTAACTTCTATATATTGGAATATCATAAAAAAATAGATTGTGCTACTCAGTGATATCCAACACTCATGAGCAGCAATATGTAGCCAAGGCTGATGTGGCAGCAACCAGGACAAAAACGGTATCACTTAGTGTTGATATTCATATCTGAAATGAACATCAGGACTTTGACTGACAAGTTAGGCCGAGAGGAGATATATAATATAATTTCTTTCTTTCTCTCTCTGTGTCTCCTCCATCTCTCCTTTCATCCTCCCCTCCATCCCTCTCTTCTCCTCCCTGTCTGCCTCCGTGTCCTATCTGTGTCCAGGCTTTTTTTGTGTTCATGGTTCAGGGCTTCTATCTGCCTAAAATGATTCCCTTGTGGCGCCATGAAGCGAGACAGAGAGGGGAGAAAAAAAATCTCATTAAAGAAGGGATCATCTGCTGTCAACTACCGGCCCCGGCTCCAGCCGAGATCGGACACAGAGAAAATACAAATGGCCAGAAAGACACAAGTAATTTGGCGTGCTGCCATGCTACACACGGCTTTGTGTCAGCTGCATATTGGACTGTGTAGTTTATTAAACAAGAAAGACTGGAAAACCTCAAAACAATGGAACATATGAACATCTGCTGATAGAAATAACTGCCATCAATGTTTTCTTGTTACTTTATGTGTAATAAAATACACTAGGGGCTGTAAAATGAGAAAAATGTAAAAATTATTTAAAAAATTAAAAAATAAATAAACGAGAGCTGCATCAGGCCACAGAAAGCTGCACGGGCAGTGGAATTAACTCTCGTCTTCAATCCGAAAAACAAGTGGAAATCTGTGGAAGTGAAATGATATTTTGTCAGTGTTATTGGCCTTGGTATATGATAGAGGTTGCATATCTATTGTGAAATGTGCCATATATTTTTAATATTGATGTATTCGTAATAAATCACGATCATAACAGCATAAAAATGACTTCCGCTAACAACAATCGATCGTTGCGCCGAGAGCATCCACTTCGGCAATGTTCAGGCGATGACATCACAAGTAGAACACAGCCGCCGGCAGTGTTTGTCTGCGTTGAAGCGTCCAGCAAGACTGCTGTCAATTATTACGAGACAGAATGGACAACAATCAATCGCCAAGGATAATTGTGAAGCGATGTGTTGTATGGGGATGTGGGGCCGTCTCCAAATCTAGCTTTCTGTAGCCAAAAGATGATAAAATGTCGCGTTTATGGACGATGAAACCGATGATTTGTGGGCAGCACTTTGAGAGATCGTGTTTCGAACAAACTATGCTCGCCAAGGAAATGAGATTCAAAAATAATTTAAAACTGAACGCAGATGCTGTGCCTACAATACTGTCGAGACCCCAGCCAGCACAAGCCAGCACGCCGATTCAAACACCTCCGCCGATACAGAGTCCTCCACCAAAGAGACGACGAAATGCATTCGCCAAAAGGGAGAGAGCGAAGGTAAGCCGTGCTACTTGTTTATTTATTGTTTCAAGCATAAAGCCATAATCGGTCTAGGCCTTTATGTAATGAGTTTACACCAGGCCCTAGCCAATATCTGTGTGTTATTGTTTGTAGTATTAATAACTTTAGCTAATTACACTTCATTAGCTTAATTAAGTATAGATTAAATGTTTATAACAGGCTTCCCCATTTTATTCTGTAGTTTGAGTAAAAGCGTGAGTCTATTTAACTTTGAACGATCACCCTATTATTACAGAGGTATTGAAACATTGGTGAATGAAGCCACTGACAGAACTGAGGATACCTGTATGATCAGCAACCATCTATTGGACATCCACACTGAGGAGGAAGCTGTGTGTACAGCCGTGAGACGGTCAGTATACAGACTATACTTTATAAACCAGCGCTGTCCTCTGGTCTGTTTGTTAGCTAATAGCTAATGCTTTATATACAGCTCGTAATATATGACGTTTGACAACAGACACAACGATAGAACCTCAACCGCAGAAACTTCGAGAAAGAATCAAGCTATCAAGCTTTACAGACGTCGATGTGTCCAAGTAGAGAAATAATTGAATATTTAGCGATCGAGCAATTTGCGGACAACTAGTCGGGTTCATACCAATTCAAGGAAACCAAGCTATCGACTCGATATAGGATAGCTTGCTGATCTATTTACGATCGAGAATAATGTTACGTTTTATTATGATGTATTCACTATTTATTGGGAAGTTCTATGAACTATAGTCAAATGTATATACCTGTCTGTGTTCTGTTGCCAGTACAGGATCTCCGCCAAATCCAGGATCACCGTCACCATCATCCGCATGTTCGCTCCCGTCTGTGTCTCCATCTTGAATACTGTGTCTCGAGCTGCTCTGTTTCCACCACGTTAAACTCGCCCGCATGATCTGATTCCACGACACCGGCATCCTCTTCAATAAACTCCTCTTCTTGAAGGTTTATTGACGACTCGATGTTGTCGAAATATCCGAGCCAGCGTCCAACATCGCCACGTCTGCCGTGCTGTCTGTGTATTCAACTGGTGGACTGTGTTCTACTTGTGACGTCAGAACACGGCGTCGGGTGTTTCCGGTAGCGGCAATGTAAACATCGGTGATCGACATACTAAATCATGATTTATTAAATACTGTGATCATTGTATCATAAATAACACATCATTTTACACCACAAATAGCATTTACTATCATCAGTAGAAATTCATGTTTATCATTTCGTAGGCCCTTTAAATTAATTGCTTGATTTGAGGCATGGGTAGAAATTGGATGCTTGATTAGCTCTCATGAGAAGCTGCATATTAGAACACAGAAGAGAGGAGTGCAGTAATTGTATTAGGCCTGCAAATGAGTATTTTCGGTATTGATTTTTCTGCTCATTTATTTATCCAATATATTAACCAAGTTCGAAAAGAAAAGCTATTAAATTTACTTGAATAAACTTTATTTGGAACATTTAAATAAAATAAAACAATCATGTAAAATGGATTTTTTTAATACCAATAAATAACGGTATATACAATAGACTATCAATAAGCAACATAAATTAACATTTCATGTCTAGTAAGAAGGTAAGAGGAAGTACAAGCTTATCTAGTCCTACCCCAGGACAATGTTACAATGTTATGAAGAAAAGCAGACTTATAGATTCTTATTTGAGAATTTGAAACCAGCAAACGTCTGATGTGAGCCCTTTTCATGGCATTTTGACATGTTATAGCAGAAAAGCACAGGTGAAATTATTAATATTAACGGTGGTTCTATTCAGCTAAAGTGTCAGTAAGCACCGACAGTTAGCCGACGTGCACACAGACCTTTTTCATAGCAGATATTTTGACTTGACAGGTGTAATTAATAACAATAATGAGGGCTTCAGTCCAGTTCTTCAATCTTTAAAGGGGCACTCCGCTTTTACACATGGAGTTCGGTTTACAGTGCAGAGGAGCACGACACAACCTGTGAAAAAAGTTGTGCAATATCTTCTATTGTTCTGGAGGACAGGACAATTACCGTTGTGTGACTAAATAATGTAATGTAATGTAATGTAAAGGAATGTAATTAAATAATTGATAGATACAATTATAAATATATTCTAATTCAATGTAACTTTTCCCCTTAGGATTTACATTTAATTAATTTTATTATTGGAATTAATTAAATTTCAATTTAATAATTTCTTTTACTTTTGTAGTATATAATACATTTTTCAAATAAAAATCTACTCAATAATTTAATTTAATGTTGTAGTGAAATGTCAAATGAATGTTTTAAATGTTTTTTATTAAATGAAATAATGTTAATTGAATTATATTTTTTATTGAAATATATTTGTATCCTAATAGAATTTTTGTCAACCAATCTGTGTTGACATAGTGAGCAAATTGATTCAGAAACTGTCATCTTTAGCAATGGGGTAAGAGCCGCCACTTCTCTTAGTTCAGGAGTTCTCTAAGTCTCTCAATAAAAGTTTCTCTCCGCAGCTTTGTGAACAGACTGAAGAGGAAACTCTGCTGTGAACTTTCATCAGCATTCCAGAAGGCTCCAGGTCTCAGGATCCTGCAACTGCCCACCTGACTGGACTACAGCAGGTAAAGTTATGAAGTACTCCTGTGTTAGTCCATTTCTGTCAATCAAGTGTTCCAGCAAAAACTAAAGTCACTTCACACTTTAATAGATTAATTAGTTTTTATGATGTTTACGGCAGACTTTCCTAAGCATTTGTTCAGTTTATGTATTATAACACTCTCACTCTTTCCCGAAATCACTTTTCACAAAGTATCTGTTGTCATGATTCATCTCTCTCCACTTCATATCTCTTCTTAAAAAAATGAGGAAAAATGATAGATACGGTATGGCCTTTGATCGTTTACTCGTTGTAAAGTCAAACTACAATAACTTTTTAATTGGTATGATTTTTGCCAACCCTTAAGTTTTTCCTCTTCCTGTTTGCCGTTATTGTCGAAACATGAGGTTCTTCAAATCAAAAAATTATTCTAAACGCTTCTTGCTGCCCTACTTTTCCAAATTATACTATCCACACCACTTGCATTGCAAATTTCCACCTGAAAAAGGTTGGCTCATCCCAAAGAAATACCCCTTTGTAAAATTCAGCACTCATTAGCGGCAATTAAAGTGTGAGGTTTGCTTTTGCACTACAAAGGTAGGAAGATGTAAAAACTGAAAACATGAAATCAAGAGGAAAAAAAAGAGATACCGACAGAAAAAGAAGGACTTCAAAGTGTTGCCGTGTGGAAGAATATTCATTCCTTCTCAACGATTTACCCTACCTGGAGCAGATCCCTTCACACACAGACACACTTTTTCTCACCATCTCCCTCCCTTGTGGAAAGCAGCAACTCTCGAGAGTTGAGCGTGTTGAAACTCCCTGCCTCTGCATCTTCTCAAACTCATCCAGTGATGATGTGACCTCTCTTCCCGAGTGTCTCCCAGTCAAGCCTCATTTCCTCTACATCAAAGCCCCACCCATGTGAGTTGCTCTGGTTGGAAAAACCAGCACTCCTCTGAGGTGGTTTAATCAGAGTTGATCATTTACTCACCCCGTGGTACCTTGAATTCTTATTCTCATTCCTCCACGATGAACGAGGAATCAAATAACCGAGAAAATCTTAAGGAATTGAAGTAAATGCAGGATGCATTTAACAACAGCAAAACCATATCAAAACATCTGTTTACAAACACTTTTACAAATCTCATGCAATATAATCCAATTCTCATTTATCCATTTGTATGCTCACTACTTCTCAAACACATGCATTTTCACTAAATGTGTACTATTATACTATAATTGTGGTAATTTTGTGGGTCAAGAATTCCTTTAACCAGGAAACTGTACGCCGCGCAGAGACAGGCCCGATTGGCAGATGAATCCCATGCGGCTCATTAAATCCAATCTATCCAATTAATGCTAGTTGATGGGGACCGCCAACCTGCACCTTTCTTTAGAAACTGCACTGTAACAGGCAGAGTAAAGGGCGCATGCTGGACCACTTTATATTTTCAGCTTGGAAGAAGAGAGACGGAATAAATGTCGGGAGGGGTTAGCTATGTGTACGTGTGCGTGTGAGTCAGTGTGTATGCAGTATTGGCCAATATGTATGTGTGTGTATGCACCATATGGAGAACAAATTAGACACCACAAAATCACTGAGAAGTCTGGCGTGTTGAGCAGGACTGGCCTTGGATGCTTCTCCCGCTGTGGGATTTGAACAATGCAGAGAGGGATTGTCCATACCTGCCAACGCTGTAGTGCTATTGTGTCAAGGCCGGATGTTCTGCGTAGTGTTTAAAAAATGGAAATGTCTTTACTTTTACCTCCGTCTTTGAAGCTTGTTAAGTGAAATATATTTGTAACAAAGCCATGTTGTTAAGCCATCCTTCTCTACAAGTATATTTGAGTTTCATAGCCCTGTCCGCTCATTGACAGAGTATATTAAAGATTTCTTCAGAAGACATAAGAACTTGTGAAAGAGAAGCTGTCCACAGCAAACAGTACACATCCCACACAGCAGCTCAGGACCTCGTATTATGTCGGCCTCCACACTACCAAAACTCTGCTTCAACCTTTTTCCATTAAGGAACTAAAAACCCTGTCTGACGAAAGGAATAAATTGATACTTACTTACAAACTTATTTCAGCACAAAATTGCAGTGAAATGGGATGACTCATGCCTCAAAGACCATCAGAAATATCCCTGAGAACAGTTGAAGAACAAGCTGCTGTGACGCAAGAGTGAAAAAGAGAGAACAGCAGCGGAGTGGGAGTAAAAATAAACCGGCTTGAACTGAAGAAATTACATCTTTCAGCATGACGACGATCAAACATGTCTCATTAAGACTGCTAAGAAAAGCTGAGACCTAAAGTTTTCTTTTTAGGGCATTTTAAAAGGAGTTTTAGCCAAATAACTCATTGTTCTTATTAAGTTCACTGACCATGATACAATATGAAACTGTTACCAGCTGAAGACTCTCAATAGTCAGGTTAGCTTGCCCACTCACAGCACTCTGAGCGATAGTGATTAATCACTCGAAACAGGATCTGGGCAAATTACTTGAAGTGCAGATCATATTGAAACCTCCTTATATCCGTACAGTCTATGATTGAAACCCAGAACACAGAAACAAGTGCTTTCAAAAAAGCTTTCAAGTTGTCTTCCCACTGGCCAGAGATGTTTGTGCGATTCAGTGTTTGCAACTGGCCTAAGATCACACCCCAGCAGAGCTTTCTTTTTAAATATACAAATATACACTCAAAATAAACTGCCGTGTCTTTACTGTTATCTAAATAAAGAACAAAACTACTGAAAGTGAATTAATTGTCAACCTTTAAAAAAAAAGCTCTGAGACATGTCCTGTTTATAAGTAGGAACACGTTATGGAAAAATGATACCTCTCTCATGTCTGTACTGTAAACCGCCGCAGCAGCTGGATATGCATATTTTCCAAAAGGTCAAACTATTGCAGTTTGCTGCAACAAGCCGTACGGACCGTCCTCTGGATTTTCTCCCACCCTTCTCTTGTTTGAATGGAAGTCAATGGAACACAACAATTGTTATGAGGTCCAAACAAAGCCAGACGTCTAATTAAAATAGCTTGGATGCTTTTTCATTCAATAAACTTGAGTGAAACCCTGAGGAGCAATTAATCTCTCAATGCCAATTGTTCATTATTACTTCATATTCGTGTGTCAGATTCACGGGTTGAATTTCAACCAGCTTCCTGAATTGTAATGACTTAGATACTAGCCCTGAATCAATCAATGAACGCTTTCTGAAATATGATCATGACGGATGCCCACTTAGCAAGTGAACCCTAAAACTAGCCGCCCCCCTCTGCCAGGCTAACCTCTGGACTAAAATAAGTCCCACATGTGCACATTTGGCAGGAGCACAACCCTATTAACTCTAAACAAGTCCTATGTTGGGCTTTGCTAATGACAACCCCCGACCCTCCCTCGTCTGGTCCATGATGGCTGACTGACAGTCATGGTCTGCACACACAAACAAACACACCATATTATTGGGCATGGACACACGCACACACACACACACACACACACACACAAACACACACAGGACCCGTGGAGGCTCGTTGTGTGTCGATAAGGAGGAGGTCAAACAACAGATGGCAGCCAGAGGATTAGTACAACTCAGTCAACTTCTAGTTAAACACACACATTCACACATTATTGTATTAAAGTGGAAGAGTTATACTTTCTAATATTGTATAGTTTCATCTTTAACACCAATGCATGATGAACACGAGAGAACAAATTTAATAAGTTGACATGAGAGCCGTGATGTATTCAGAGTAACAGGAGAATATCATGTGACCTTTTGGTCGCATAGGTAACGGGCTGAATGTTGACGGGATAAATAATGGACATTAACTGCATGCCTAACTGACTGCTGGGTACACACAGGCACAGATAAACCTGATGACGAAGTTAAAATAAAAGACACAAAGCCTTCTTGGAGAGGGAGTTGGTCTGACAAATGTTGTTATGAATCGCTCCACAGGTATTGTGCAACTATAAATCTGAGCACTATAAAAATAAGCCAGTGTGGCAATGCTGTAGCAGTTTGCAACAGCAACAGTTTGGTCAGAATCTCCTCACAACACAAGTGATGCTCGACATGAGCGTGTGTGGGCATTGATGTTTCTTCTTCTTCTTGTGCAACCACGACTGTAAACTTTTTAGGCCAAACACGCTCACGCACCGGTAGTGCTGCCAAATGCATTGAGTGCTCTGGATGCTTTGCAGCTGTCAGGCAGTTATCATCACACTCGCTGCCACAGACACTTGTGAAGCTCGATGTCGACCAAGATTATGATTCTCTCCCCTCTGGGGTCAATTTCCAGTTCAGTACAGACAGACATCTCAGGATTAAATGTCTATATGTAAAGCCGTATGCATGGGTAAGACTCTCTCCAGGTCTCTAAGTCTCTAAGGCAGATGGCAAAACACAGATTCACACATACACACACACACAATTCATTTTTATCACTCTCCTCATTATAACCTGCTGGAGCACACAGGTGTCTACTAACCAAAATCCAATTGCATCAGGCAGGCAGTGAGGCAAGAGCAAATGGCTTGTGTGTGTGTGTGTGTGTGTGTGTGTGTGTGTGTGTGTGTGTGTGTGTGTGTGTGTGTGTGTGTGTGTGTGTGTGTGTGTGTGTCTAAGCGATAGTCCAGTCTATTGTGTTTGGGAAGCAGACCTATTCACTCTCCCCTCTGTTGTCCCACATCATTAATCAGACCTGACAGATTATAGTTTATGTGCTAACAATATGCACCACTAGTTAAGAAGCTAACCAAATGAGGACAATAACATAGTCCTACTCAGTCGACACAATATTAAGTTTAAATATAGACACACATTTCTCTTATAGTCAACAAATCTTATGAAACGACAAAAAACAACAATGAGTCTATAATGTCTCTATATTCTCCGACTTCCCTACCCTGTCTGTGGCACTAAGCCCGGTCGTTTATCCATGATGGACATAGATTTTTAAGAAAGCTCTTAAATCTAAAGTTTCGCTTTCAAAACAGTAATTTCCTAAAAAGAAAAACGCTGGGCACAGTAGTTTTTAGTAAACGTTGCTCAAACCTGAGTAAATTGTGAATTTGCTGGTTACTAGTCATTTGGTGCGATAGTAAATATATTTACTGCAGCAGGACGGTGTATGTGGCATTGACTCAAAATAAACTATAGTATAGAAGTTATAAGAAAAACAGGACGTCACTCAGTGCAACAGTGTGGCTCAGTCAGTTATGTGTTTTTGTGGGCTTTGTTGAATACTAGTTTCTGATTCTACTTTCCATCCATCTCCAGTCTCTGTGCTAATCTGGTTGTAGCTTCAAAACTATCATACATGTATGACATGGGGATTTATCTTCTCATATAAAACTGCAACTGTTGAACTACTTCTTTAACAACACTTGAGGTCTATGGCTCAGAGCCCGATCAGAGTTTGACTACGAGACTTGTTGGGTTTCAGTATATCTATATGTATAATATATGTATGCAATTTCCTCTAATGGTAGCATATTTTAATTGTTATTCTTAAAATGACATTCATAAGAATGAATGATACATAGATTGTAAATGAATGCAATTATATATATCAAATCTCTGCTGGTGCACTCTTTCATACAGATGAACCGTCAGACACTCAGAGTTTGAACAGAAACATCAGCAGCGAGCCGGCTTTTTCTGCCAGAGCAACATCATAACAAACACAACAGCATACTAATCAAGGCTGACACACACACACAGGCAAAAAAACAAGCAGAAATCCACAAACAACGGATATAGACACACACATGCTCCCATTAACCATTCTGCTTGTGCGCAGGATTAATTATTCAGACTTGCAGCACAGCTTGTCTGAGTTAGAGCATCTGCAATTCAAACAGGCCAGAGGTGGAGCTGGGACTCAGTGAGCAGCCCGTCTAACGTTTCTCCACAGCCCCCTCACATACACACACACACACACACACGCACACGCACACGCACATGCACACGCACACGCACACCCAGTGAGAGAGAGGGGTAAAAAATAGTCAAGGAGTTGAATTCAAATTTCATCAACATGACGTGTGTGTGTGTGTGTGTGTGTGTGTGTGTGTGTGTGTGTGTGTGTGTGTGTGTGTGTGTGTCTCCTCTGAATGAACGTGCAGGACTGTCTGCAAGTCCACACAAATACACAGAAGGAAGGGGAGGAGGCTCGAGCAGTGACTGATGAAGATGATTTTTTTTCTAGACTTGATAATAAAAAGGTCACGATGTAGAGAACAGCAAGGTCAGTGTGTCATGCAACAAAAGACCATTTTAACAATGCACACATGCTTAGGGTCCCACAGCCATCCATCCCATCTTGCATTGTAGTCAGATTGAAACATGAGATTGGATATTTGGGCTGAACACCATCTGACAATGAGACATAAAGTGAGGCACACTTTCCAGATCAGGTGTCAAGCTAGTAAATATTACAGATTGAAACTCTGCGGAACGCTATTCTTCGTATGCCACTAGGCACGGGCAGGCACGTGTGGCGGCGTACACAAACAAACACGCAGGTGCTTAGGTCTTGCGTGGGCTACACCTTCCTCAGGACATCCCTTAGTTACACAAAGAGTCTCCAGCATTTAGCACCTGCTGTCACACATGCTGGCCCGTACCTGTCCCCTCCCATGTCTCTTCCACACACACTCCGTCCGTATGCCACCTGTGTGAGGACGCCAATATCAATTTAGAAAGCAGAAGCAGGAGGAGAGTGAGGCAACACATTTTCTATTTGTCTCCACATCCCCCACACACACATTATGTCAACAATCCCTATCTGACCCCATTGTCATTACAAGAAATTCACTCTCATGCGTCAATCAGAGACAAGAGGCTGCATCTGACTGGCTGAAAACTGCAGATCAAACACCGGCTTATAAAGGGCTAGGAAGATCACAATGTCCATAAAACACATTAGAAGATAAACAAACAAATAAAGCCGACAAGATGGGGGTTAAAATGTGCCATAGAAAATACACAGGGCACAAGCTCAGGCGGTGTGATCTCTGTGATGCCACATGACAGGAGACAGGGCTTTCTATATACTGCGGGTTATCCAATCTGTCTTACTCCTGTTTCATCACCAGAGCTGCAGGCAAACAATTTACATTTCACCGCGAATGTGCTCGCACGGCGTTCATTATATGTCAATTAAGTTTCTGCTCGGAGAGGACATTAAAGCGGCTCTAATGAGGAAGAAGAGGTTTGGTATGAACAGATAAATAAATAAACACATAGATAAATAAAAAGGGCAGACGGGGATCGGTCTCGTCGGAATCAAACGAGAAGCAAATTACACCCCAAGACCACTTATAAATATTGGAGACTTTGATCTCCACACCAAATGAGTGATTCGGTCTGTGGGGGAAATGATGAGTGTGTGTGCGTGTGTAATGTGGACTGTGTACGCCCCAGGCCACATTTTTTTTACAGAGGGGCGTTGAATTGAAGCTAAGCTCACTGTTAAAGAATGCAGAGGTACACAGTGCAGATCCCAAGTCTCCCTGACTAAGCAAGTCCAGTCAGCTTTACTGGCCTAAACTGCTGACTCGCTGTGAGAGCTAATGTGGACTGATGATACCACCAGTAGAGAGAACGATGTAAGAGGCTCCTCCTGAGGCACACATGTGTTCCTGGGTCCCGCACACACCACTAGCTGTCGTCTCTGAGTTCCTATCAAGTCCACATCAGACTATATATGGAAACTTCAGTATTTGTCCAGAGAAAACCACCAGTGCTCATATTGGAATACTGGCTACTATATTTTTTATCAGGCATATGCACCATGTTAGCACAATATAAACTAAAACAGTCTTAAAACAAATGTTTTGACACAGATACAGAACTAAAAGATAAGTAATGATATGTTTAATGCAGGACACTTCTGAGATAATATAGTGCTATAAATCCCTGTGCAAATTTGCAATTAAAGAATGATGTACAACTGAGTGACACAAGGTGAACCTGGGGCTTTTGGGGCCCCTAGAGATGGCACCCCAAGACAGTTGCCTACTTAGAAATCCAGCCTTGTGTAACAAATTCAAAGTTTTTAGTTCAACAGGTTTGATTTTGGTGTATTGTCCAATTTTTTTTGGTATCAACTGATGGTTGAAATCAACATAGTTAATCTTCCAAAACCTGCTGTATTCTTCTTATTTTTAGTGTAGGTAGATGGACACACCCCAATGCTTACTCATCTCTAAAATGAATGTGTCGCTTGTAGGCTATTTCAACAATAGATTGACATATATTTAGTAAAATAGCAATCTTCTAACTACACTTGCTTGTTAGAGTTTGAGCCACAGTTCTGCCAAACCTGCAGGCCAAAAGATCTTTGCTGGAAATATGACTACTTGTATATCTTGTGGACGCCATCAGGAGCCATCACGCCTGTCTGTCTGCGGTCTGGTTGGTCCGAGATGAGCCCTGTGGTGTGGGAAAACCCCAGGGCGATGGATTAGACAGGAGAAAAGGGGATTTGCTGGTTAAAAGCTGACCTCTGACATGCATACGACAGCCTTTTGATTCAACAGATCAGCTCATTTTGCTCTCCGTCTCTGGACTTTGCAGTCACGCTGTCACTTTACCAAAGTCACATTCACGGACAGGATAACACAGGTTTATAGTACGAGGGTGTGTTAGTGACCGGCGGGACGGGACGCTGCTGAGAGCACAGAAAGTGTGATCGCACATTACTGGTGTTGGCCTCTGAGACTAATGTGTGATGCAGTCACACTGTTCATGTGAATCATGAAAGTCAAAGGTGAAACTGACAGACTCCCATTTTGATTATATTTCCAGGTGCCCATTTAGTGTTTCCAACTTTAACCTACCAGCCCGTAGATGTTTCCAGTGGTGGGTATCATAATCATAGTCAAAGCAAATTTGAGCTCTTTAAACATCAAATTCAAGAATTGTTACAGTCCGTCTGCTAGCCATAACTACAAGAGTATCAAGTTGAGAAATAAATTACAAAGGGGGTTTACATTGAAAGGCTACCTTGCTGGTGAGTTACTCTGCTCTCTGGTTTCACAAGACTTTCAGACTTCACAAATGGAGGGCATACCTCGACAGCTCTTGGGGCTACTCAGTGAAGAATGAATCTGGGACATTTCTTTATATATATCTAAGTATTGCGCTCCACAAACGTCTGGTTTTGATTCGTTTGATGTGTGCGTCTGTTTTATGTTTCGCAGGGGGAAGTCAATCAAATGTCACTTGCAGAAATACAAACTATGTGGTATAGCAAATCACTAAACTTCCCTGCTGACGAGAGCATCTTTTTGAGTGAAGCCAAATATAAATCAACAATGTAAAGGAAACAAATGAGCACTCTGTTTGGAACTGGCAACTTAAGATAACTGTATCAAATCCAGGTTATACTGGATATGATACACTGATTTATTTGGGCTAAAGCAACTGAATGTAGATCTTTTGATACTTAATTGAATTTGACACTTTTCATCAGACGCGCAGTGTTTCCCACAGAATTATATTCTTAGCAGGGTTCAAAAAGCTTTTGAAACAACTTTCAGATCATGGAAGACTAAAACATTTAATTGAACCACAACCAATAACAACCTCAAAAACAATGTTAATACCCTTTGGGTGTCTTCGTTACTAAGAATAAGTGACCACAAGGAGACAGGACACAGTCTGACGTCAAGTGAGCAACAGCAACCTCATTGTTTCTCTCGTGTGCGTGTTCACTCGTCTACCCTTATTTGTTCTGCTCCTATTGTCATACTGATGAAGCAGTACTTGTCTGGCCTGTTGTCAAGGCAGCAGCAAACTTACAGCACACTCATCGCCTTGGCAACCAGTCAACCTGCACAAATAAACTTGGCCAGATGAGCGATAAAGAAAGATAGAGAGAAGGGAACAGCAGAGCTCTGAGTAGTTCAGCTGAAGCAACAGAGACACTATTTTGCGCAATAAGGGTGATGATGGTTTCAATCTGATTGCGGAGGTAATTTTGTCAGATGTCTGCATTACTGGCTCCCATTTCCATCCATCTTAATCCACAATGACGCAATGTCTATGCCCACACCGTCTACTTGCAAAATGCCTTGAAAGTACATTTCATGGTACTTCAAATCCTCCTGTCTGGACTGGCTACAGCATGCAATGTGAAAATGTGCTGTGTTTAAAACATCCATGTATCAACTCATCAGTAGTGCCAGCTTAAATGTTCTTTTAAAATGGAAAGTTCAGAAACTAGAGCTGGACAGATAAATAGACCAAGCTGACATACCAGCCAAAAGCTCAGCGCACTTCAGCTTTAGGAAACGTTCACAGCGTCAATAGTTATTCCGATATGTCACCGGACCAACTGACGTCCCTAGAGCCACATGTATGGCAAAAAAACTGTCAATATATCACTATCAGGTTTTTTCAAACTCTTAAATATTGGTATTGGACTCAAACATCCAGTGTCTGTTGTGCTATAGCAAAAGCCACAAATGAGTTGAGCTGTAGCCTATTTATCTTTATTCCAATTTTTATGAATTGTTTCAGATCAACACTTTGACATCAACCAAAACACAAGCACAATCATTACAGTAGCCTTCCAGTCTTCTCCCTAGTTTGTGTTTGTGTGCGTGTTGACCTAATGTCTCAGTGAAGCAGTGTGTTACTGCAGGCCTCTATCAGAGCAAGCTGGCCATGCTTCAGATACCTTTTTCATCTCCTGCTTCCTGCCCCTCTCCATTCTCTCTCTGCACCCAGATCCGTTGATAGATACCTGTACAGCTTGGCACTGAGAGCCGGCCTCCTCTCATCCATGGACTACAGCCTTCACTTAAGAGCCTCTTGGCTATTAATACCTACATACACACACACACAGTGAGGAAAAACACCAAATACACAACAGAGAGAAAGTGTCGGTGAAGAAGAAGCTGAAGAGATGCAGGAACAGCATCACAGCTCATCCAGCCTATTAGATTCAGCTTTGACTCATGCAGAGCTGTGAGCAGAACTAAGACGACACCTCGCCCACTCCTCAGATGACGACAATCACAAACAGAGACAGACAGATGGGGGGAGGAATGAAGAGAAAGTGATGGTGGATAAGATCAATATTAAAAGGGTCAAAGCTGTGACGATGTGCGATGATAAAAAAAGAACACTCAAGTGAAATTCAGAAAACGGAAATAAAATACTTTATTTTTTGTTTTCCAGCTGACACATTTGATCTTGAAGTATCAGAATGCTGCATCACAGCCACTCAGCCTTGTGTTTCCTCCTCAGTGTTGTTTGATGGAGTAGCTGTCTGGGCCCTTTCTTCAATATTAGATGGCAACAGTCAATTTCTCTCCGGTCAATAAACCACTTCTTAGGCCAACCAATGATCATGCTGGATCAATAAACCAATCAAATAATTTAACACTGCAGAGTCATCAAGCTCCTCTTTTGCAGTTTAGACAAATGAGGCTTTTGGTTCCACTGGGATTTTGGATCTGTAATGAAAATAGGCCAAGTCATTAAAGTAATGGGGAAGTCAAAGAGAAACTGTCAGTATGTCTCTAACTTATGAGGTTAACTAAATAAACAAAGTAATGATCTTTGCCTAGTAGCTCTGAGCATTTGTTGTCTTTCATATGTTCATTCCTGGTCATTTTCAATCTCATACTCTAGTTCATGCATGAACCAATGATACAAAGATGACAACCGGGAAAATACAATACTGTGCTGCTGTACAATGCTGACCTCTGTTGGCTGCTACAATCTTAAACATAAAAATCCAAAATCCAAAATCTCTACTGAGGAAGTCTTCCAAACACATGAAATCCATCTAGGACTGAGACGGTGCTCAAACCACACAGCTGGCAAGGCTCTGATCAAGGACTTTCACATCCACACACACCCCTCCGGATGGGAACAGGTGGCTGGACAGAGAGAGAAGAAGGGGGGGTGATAAAACAAGAGGAGGAGAGAATCAAAGAGGGCTTTGAAGTGGTGTAGTGCTTAAATCTTGCTGCACTGGGCTGGCAGTCTTTAAACGGTATAGATGAGGAGGTGCATGGATGGATGGATGCAGGGAGGAAGACAGAGGGGGCCGCAGGGATGAAGGTTAGTGAGCTGAGGTGGATGCAGTGATACAAAGGGCATGTCAGGATTAGAAGGAATGAGCACAGAATAAAAGTAAACAACAGAGAAATTGTGGAAGTTTTAAAGACCAAAGTGCTACTGTGGTAAAAAAAACAAAGTATAAAAAGCACATGGTCACAAGAAATATTTACTTCGTCCATCAGTCACTCTTTCATTTGTCCAATCTTCCCTAAGCCCACCCATCTATTGCTGAATTGATTTTTGACTTAAAAAGATTTGGTGTGTAATTCCGAGCCACCTGCTCCAAAGTAAGTAGGCAGTATTTCACCTCTAAACTGGGTCCATACGATCTCTGATGTTCATATTTTAGTTGGAGTAGTTTGGCATATTTATTGTATTCTTTATATTATGTATTAAATGTACTCCTGTGTAATGCCCGTCAGTCAGCAGGGTAAGAATACAAAAAAATTGACCAAACTGCTGAAACTGTGAGAGCTGGTCAAACAACACAGCTGTTTTATAATCCTCACGTGGAACTGATCATCTGTGTTTACGGAGCACTAACGTTAACTGGGGCTGTAATCTGTGTTACGTTACCTTAGTTTGTTTATTAGACTGATGGATTGCCATGGTATTAGCTAAAGGTGTTCTTTCTAAATGTGGTTCCTTTTTTTCCATCAATCCATTTCTACTGCTGGATGGATTGACACCACATTTTATACACACATTCATAGTTCCCAGGTGCTATATTTATTGACTTTGAATGAAAATAATTGTTAGTTGCAGCCCTCTCCTCCAACTCCATACTACGACTACTACCAACAGCCATGGTTTGATGTGAGAGAGGCTGACTCCCAGACAATCTAATCCACTAAGTGTTTTCACGCAACCTGGGAGTTAGTGTGTAGCTATTAAGATGGGAGTCCATGGAGGGAGCTTAGACAACTGGATGTGAATGCAAACTCTCTGAGCAGGTGTGTGTGTGTATGTGTGTGTGTGTGTGTGTGTGTGTGTGTGTGTGTGTGTGTGTGTGTGACAGAGATAGAGTGATAGTGCGTGGTACCATTGCACCACATGTTTTAAGTAACATACGGTAGATGAATGCCTGAACTATTTGCTTTTATTCAAAGCACAAAGAGCAGCTCTAGAGAGCAATGATATCAGTTAGCTAAAGTCAAAAGCTGAACAATCTACCAGACAAAGTGCAGGAAGTAACAAACAGAAAAAACAATCAGGATGACATGAATGAACTCTCTGCCGGGGTGGGCGGTTTGGAATTGTAGGCCTGAGCATAGTAAATGCTAACTCGCTGTGCATATGACAGGAGTGAGCGTGCCCCCCTTTATTCCCAGTGACAGTTCAAAGGCAGCTTAGCACGCTAAGCCTTCATTAAGGCATGGATCAGCATCAGGGCAAAGAGCTGGGTGAATTAGCATCGCTAG